>NC_063337.1:93048302-93065008 GCF_021869965.1 Rhincodon typus | reverse complement strand
CAGCCTTCCTGCTCCTCTGATGCTGCTTGGCCTGCTGTGTTCATCCAACTCTACACCTTGTTATCACAGTTAAGAGTCAACCAGGTTACAGTGGGACTGGAATTACATATAGGGCAGGCCAGACAAGGATGTCAGATTTTCTCCCCTAAAAGACGTTGCAAAACAGATGAGTTTTTAAAATAATTATGGTCACCATTTGTACTTGCTTTATTTTCTGGATTGTTTCAGTTAATTAACTGAATGCATGCATGTTTTCAATTGCTGCATTGGGATTTGAACTCGTGTCTCTATATCATTAGTATCTCTATATCTGTTTTGCAGGTTCAGCCACCTTTCTGTACTCCTGATGATGAGAATTACTGGGAGACAGATTGTGGAAACTATGCAGGAGCTCTGATGTATTTCTGTTCCTTTTATGTCATCATTGCCTATATCATGTTAAATCTACTCGTTGGTAAGTAGACCTACTTTCATCTTTCAAACCAGGATGAAAACGTTTGGTGAAAGACTAGCACCCAGAATGTTGCAAGAGAGGGACAAACCACTGTGATCTGCACTTGTCAGAAATTTCTCTCCTTCAAGTCTCCTGTGAGATTTTTTTGTGTCATTATTTTGCTGGAAATAGCAGTCAATAACAACATAAAGCAACACCTGGGACCTCAGCAAACATTGGGACTGCCATTTCTTTTTCTGTGATACCATGATGCCATGAAATATTCTTGGCACTGAAGAGCTAAAAATTCTGGACGTACTGTTACTGTAAAAGATGATTTAATTTTTCCCGTGTCATCCCTTTGTTAAATTAGGAAAATGGGAATTTAACATGCATCATAATGGGATCATTACTTCTTATTTCAATTTTTATTAATTCATGGGATGTGAGCACCCTTGCCAAGGCCCAAGCTCTGCCACAGTTGCCCATCCCAAATTGCCCTTGAGAAAATGATGGTGAACCACCTTCTTGAATTCCTATGGTCTATGTGGTACAGGACTACACAGCAGTTAGGGAAACAATTACGGGAATTTGACCCAACAATAGCGGAGGAATGATAATATAATTCTGAGTTAGGATGGTGCCTGGCTTGGAAGGTAACTTGCAGTTTCTGGTGTTTGCTGCCTGAGCCTCCAGGTGATAGAGGGCACAAGTTTGGAAGGTGCTGTCAAAGGAG
Source organism: Rhincodon typus (assembly GCF_021869965.1). NCBI lineage: Eukaryota > Metazoa > Chordata > Chondrichthyes > Orectolobiformes > Rhincodontidae > Rhincodon > Rhincodon typus. The sequence goes on along the minus strand of NC_063337.1, from coordinate 93,063,839 downwards.
CCTTGGTGGGTTGTAGCAGTGCATCTTGGTAAGTCTGTTCCTTTATGGGATACACTTCTTGTCTTCCAGGGTTATCCCTGACAAAAGATCATTTCCTGAAATACATCAGACAATGAATCTTTTTATCATTTCTTTCCACCAGCTATCATTGTAGAAAATTTCTCATTGTTTTATTCAACTGAAGAGGATCAACTGCTGAGCTACAATGACCTTCGACATTTCCAAATAATTTGGAACATGGTGGATGACAAAAGAGAGGTAGGTAACCACTGATGAAATTGTTTACAACTTGTGAAGCTATCCTGGGCTTTTTCTAGTTTTGAATGTGAAAATTATTTGATTTCCTCCTCTTGCTCCTTAACCAACTCAAGAGATTTTTATCTGATTCAAACTTCAGACAGGCATTAGGAATGATTGGTATGGCCCGGCTAGCATCTATTTCTGATGTTTTTCCATGTTATTGCAGAGTTTAGACAGAGCAGCTAACATTGATGATCAAGCGTTTAGGGACCGTTCACTCGAACAGCACATTTGCAAAAGGTGAATGGTAATGCTGTAGTTGAACATTGGAGTGTGGGTGCAGTGTCCAGCACATTTCCCTGCAAAAGTCCCAAGGCATTACGCTCCACTGTGTTCACTTCCCTCCATGGCCAGTCAAAACCCACCCTCCTCACTGACATTGCCTCCGTCCAACTCTCAAACACTTCAGAGTTCCTGAATGCCTCATCATGCCCCATCAATCAATCCCAGATTTAAAACAAACCCTCTGTTTACGGAAGACAGCTCCAAACTTCCACCACTCTTTGTGTGCTATGATGTTTCCTCAATTCACTACCAAAACATCTTACTCAATAGACCATACCTCTTAGTCCAACCAGCAGAAATAGTTTCTCTGTATCTAACTTATCCATTAATATCTTGAAAATGTCAATGCAATTATCCTTTAACCTTGTAAATGTCAGTGCATACCACCCTACTTTGTAATCTCTTGTCATAATTTCAGCTAAAGAGGAAATGCCTGTATTTCTGCTGTAGTTAGAGCCTGATTAAAGTTCACAGAATTTAATAACTGAATTCTGTTGATGCAGACTTTATGTTTCCTTGGATTTCCAATTGTGCTACAATTCGAAATGCAGATTAAGTCTCATGGGAAGGTATTTAACAGCCACTTTGCACCTACCTACCTGCCCCCAAACCACAAGCAAGAGCCAAGGGGGGAAGATCAATCGCAAGGCAACTTAATTGAGTGGTGATGATATAAACGATGATGATTGAAGTTTGGAAGCTTGTTCATACTGGAACACTCAAATTAAGTCACTGCCACTGATTCTAGTGCCAATGAGCACTGGTTTCAACAAAAAAGGATTAGAATTTCTGCTGGTACTGCTTCTTTATATTTTAATCTTGTTAACATACATCAGCCATCAAGTGTATTCGGTAAACTATTTGGGCTGATACAGATGAAGGTACTGGAGGTTCCAGAGCCACTTATAATGATACAATTAATTTTAATTGATCATCTCATTCATCTACACAGTAATAAAGTGCTTCCCTGTCAGGTAGGCTCAGTCAGTAGATTGTTCTGTCAGCAATGAATCAAGGTTCAACTATTGAGCATTTATAGTTTTATGTTCAGTTCTGGTCGCCACATTACAGGAAGGATGTGGAGGCTTTGGAGAGGGTGCAGAAGCAGTTTACCAGCATACCTGGATTAGAAGGTATGAGCGATTGGGAGAGGCTAGTAAAACTACGGTTTTCTCTGCAGCAGCAGAGGCTGAGGGGAGATTTGACAGAGTATATAAAATTATGAGATGCACAGATGGGGTTGACAGTCAGTATCTTTTTCCCAGAGTTGAAATGTCTAATACTAGGGGCATGCATTTAAGGTGAGAGGGGGAATGGTCAAAGGAGATTTGAGGGCCAGATACAATAGGGGCATTTATGAGGCTTTTAGATAAGTACATGATATGCAAGGAGTAAGGGGATATGGATCAAGGGCAGGCAGAAGAGATTAATTTAATTTGGCGTCATGTTTAGCACAACATCGTGGGCTGAACTGTTCTATGTTCTATGTTCTAAGTCTTGGTCCAGAAACATGAGCCCAACATCAAGGCTGCCAATCTTAGTGAGCACCAAGAGAGTGTTGCACTGTCAGAGGTGCCATCTGTTGGGTGACATGGCCTCACCTGTACTCTCAGGTAGATGGAACAGATTCCACGACAGCAGTTCAAAGAAGAGCAGAGGGGTGCTCATTGGTATCCTGCCTAATATTTATCCCTCGATCAACAGTGGTACAGAGACTGATCATCTGGTTCTTTTCACATTGCTGCTTGTGGGATCTTGCTGTGCACACACTGACTGCTGTGTTTCCTACCCTACAACTTCAAAAATACTTTATTGGCTATATATCAGAAAGTAAGGAGGCATGGGATTCAGGAAAATTTGGCTGTCTGGATACAAAATTGGCTGTCCAATAGAAGACAGAGGGTGGTAGTAGATGGAAAGTATTCAGCCTGGAGCTTGGTGACCAGTGGTGTTCCACAGGGATCTGTTCTGGGACCTCTGCTCTTCGTGATCTTTATAAATGATCTGGATGAGGAAGTGGAAGGGTGGGTTAGTAAGTTTGCCGATGACACAATGGTTGGTGGAGTTGTGGATAGTGTGCAGGGCTGTTGTAGGTTGCAACGGGACATTGACAGGATGCAGAGTTGGGCAAAGAAGTGGCAGATGGAATTCAACCCAGAAAAGTGTGAAGTGATTCATTTTGGAAGGTCAAATTTTGAATGCAGAATACAGGGTTAATGGCAGGATTCTTGGCAGTGTGGAGGAACAGAGGGATTTTGGGGTCCACGTCCATAGATCCCTCAAAGTTGCTACCGAGGTTGATAGGGTTGTAAAGAAGGCCTATGGTGTGTTGGCTTTCATTGGCAGGGGAATTCGGTTTAAGAGCCGCGAGGTTATGCTGCAGCTGTATAAAACCGTGGTTAGACCACACTTGGAATATTGTGTTCAGTTCTGCTCGCCTCATTGTGGAAAGGATGTGGAAGCTTTAGAGAGGGTGTAGAGGAGATTTACCAGGATGCTGCCTGGACTGGAGGGCAGGTCTTATGATGAAAGGTTGAGGGAGCTAGGGTTTTTTTCATTGGAGCGAAGAAGGGTGAGAGATGACTTGATAGAGATGTACAAGATGATGAGGCATAGATAGAGTGGATAGTCAGAGACTTTTCCTAGGGCAGAAATGACTATTACAAGGGGGCATAATTTTAAGGCGATTGGAGGAAGGTATAGGGGAGATGTCAGAGGTAGGTTGCTTACACAGAGAGTGGTGGGTGTGTGGAATGCGCTGCCGGCAGTGGTAGTGGAGTCAGATACTTTAGAAACTTTTAAGTGACTCTTGGAAAGGCACATAGAGGATAGTAAAATGTAGGGTATGCAGGGTAGATTGATCTTAGTAGGATAATAGGTCAGCACAACATCGTGGGCCGAAGGGCCTGTACTGTACTGTACTGTTCTGTGTTCTATGTTCTATATCACAATGAGGTGCCCCGAGGTCATGAAGAAAATCAAGAAGTTTCATTCTTAAGGTTTTTAAACTTATGACACAAACTGTTACAATTTCTATTACAAGGAGCTTTCCATTTGCTGGACGAGGAACAAGAGGAGGCCACTCTGCCCCTCGAGCCAATTCACCCACACAGTTGGGACTAATTGAGTCTTGACTCCCTCCAACTTGCTTTGATTCCATGAGTTACAACGTCTTCAATGCAACAAAAATCGAGCAATTGCATATTTTAAAGATGCTGTACAAATGCAACTGCTGTTGTTAGCTGCACAGACTGTTCTTTCCCTTTCCTCCATTGGTCAATGCTTCCAAAAGCAGCCAAGGTAACTTTTATCAAACGTTCTGTTTTATACCAGGGAGCAATCCCAACCTCCCGTGTGAAGTTCTTACTGCGTCTGCTGCGTGGGAGACTGGAGGTTGACTTGGAGAAAGACAAGCTGCTTTTCAAGCACATGTGTTACGAGATGGAGAGGCTGCACAATGGAGGAGATGTCACATTTCATGACGTACTGAGGTAACAGAGCAGTTCAGCTCTCTTCCTAAGTCACAGCTGTATTATACAATGAGAATGTGCAACTCACTACCACTGGCAGCAATGGAGATGAATAACACAGTAAAATCATTGCTATTATTAAATTGTTTTCCAACATTTTTCTTATCCTGCCACCAATTGTAAATCTAGGACAGAAAAAGAAACAGCAAACAGTAATTTACATTCTTTTAAATTTGATTCCAACGATGTGGACGTCCAACTTTCCTGATGAGTATAGAACCAATGAAGAGACTGGAGAAGTTGGGTTTGATCTCCTTGGGTCAAAGATTAAGGGGACATTTTATGGAGAAGTTCAAAATGGGGAATAGTATCAAGAAAGAAGATAAGGAGAATCTGTTACCTCTGGCAGAGGACAATAGTAGGACAACACAGATTTCTGTTTGAAGTCATTGGCAGTAGAGGAGAGATGAGGAGACCATTTTTACGCAGCAAGTTGTGATCTGGAATGTGCTGCCTGAAAAGCTGATAGAAGTGGATTCAATAGCAATTTGTGAAAGAGAATTGGACTTGCTGGTTAATTTAATCAGAGAGCCAGTGCAGATGTTATGGACCAAATTGCCTCCTTCTGTGCTGTATGATTGTTGGACCAAATTTCTGCAGATGCTGGAATCTGAACTGAAAAATTGCTGGAAATCATAGCGGGTCAGGCAACTTCCATGAAGAGAGAGCAAGCTAACATTTCACCTCTTCATCACAGCTGGCATGAAGTGTGGAGGGGGCAGCATTTAAGCAGTGTTGGGGAGTGGAGTCCTGGGGGAGAAAAGATTTTGATAGTACAGATTAAATGAGCAGAATGTGAGAATGGCAGGACAATGGTGTGTCTAATTGCTAGACTGGGAAGAGTGGACAGTCCCACTGGGGTGGGGGAAGAGGAGAGAGGACATAGTGATAGAGAATGTAACAAGTAAAGCTAAAAGAAAGGGAAGAAGTGGGAGTGAGTTCACAATCTGAAGGTGTTGCACTCAATATTAAGTCTAGAAAGTTGTAAAGTGCCTAGTTTGAAGATGAGATGACGTTCCTCCAGTTTACACTGTGATTCACTGGAGCATTGCATCATGCCGAGGACGAACATGGACATGAGAGCAGGACGCTGTGTTAAAATGACCAGCTACAGGAAGGTGGGGGTCATGCTTGCGCACAGAACAGAGGTGATCTGCAAAGTGGTCACAAAGTCTGTGTTTTGTTTCTCCAATGTAGAGTAGGCTACATTGGGTGCAGTGAATGCAATAGACCAAATTGGAGGAGGTACAGGTGAAATGCTGCTTCACCTGGAAATACATGGATGGTGAGCAGGGAGGAGGTGAAGGGGCAGGTGTTGCACCTTCTGCGGGCTACATGGGAAGGTGCCGTAGGATTGTTATTTGCGATGAATCCAAGATACTGGAGTTCATACTATGAATGCTTGTCTTGTTGAATTTCATTATGTCAAACGTAGAGACCCTAAATGGTAACATATTTTAATAACATTGTGCTTTTATCTTCCTTTTATATGACATAGAAACAGGAGGAGACCATCCCACCTCTCCAAGCCTATTTAATTCAAGTATGGCTTTTATGTACCTTAGGCCCATCAAGCCAGCTTGGTTTTGAAACCCTAAATCCCCTCACCCAGCAAGAACCTATCAAGCTCAGTTTTGAAAATTTCAACTAATACGCCAGCCTGAACCCTCACCTGTTATTTTTTTCACTTAGAGGGGTAGTGAGTGGGGGAAGATTTCCAAACTTCCACTTGCCTTTGTGAAAAGTGCTTCCTAATATCACCACTGAACTGCCTGGATCAAATTTTAGGATTCTGTCCCCTCATCCTAGACTCACCACCAAAAGAAATACATTCTAACTACCTTATCAGATTTTTTGATCCATCATAGTTAAGTCACCCTGCTAATCACTTATACTCATGGGAATGTAAACCTATTTTATGTAATTTATCTTCATAATTTAACCATTGTTAACTGTTCCGTTATTTCAACCAAAAGAATTGCGGAAGCTGGAAATCAGAAACAAAAACAGAAATTGCCGGAAAAACTCAGCAGCTCTGGCAGCATCTATGGAAAGAAATCAGAGTAAACATTTTGGGTCCAGTGACCCTTCTAAAGAATAGTTCTTTAGAAGTGTCACTGGATCTGAAACGTTAACTCTGATTTCTCTCCACAGATGCTACCTGACCTGCTGAGATTTTCCAGCAATTTCTGTTTTTATTATTTCAACCAACTCAAAGTTCTAACAGGCATATTGCTATAATATTTAATTCACTCATTTACATATATGTATGACATTAAACTAAGAATCTTAATTCTGTTGCTAGCATGCTGTCATACAGATCAGTGGACATCAGGAAAAGCCTTCAGCTTGAAGAACTGTTAGCAAGAGAGCAGCTTGAATACACTATAGAAGAAGAGGTAGCAAAACAAACAATACGAATGTGGCTGAAGAAATGTTTGAAACGCATTAGAGCAGTAAGTAATTTCTGAGAATATGCTCTACATTGTTAGTCAGCAGAAAAAAATGGATGTACAAGAGCCAATGATATTTGTTTTATGAGACAACACAGTGTTGAGCTGGAGGAACACAGCAGGCCAGGCAGCATCAGAGGAACAGGAAAGTTGACGTTTCAGGTCAGGGCACTTCTTCAGAAAATGAAGAGAATTCATTTTTCAGAAAATGAAGGAGAGTCACGATGCGAAACATCAACTTTCTTACTCCTCTGATGCTGCCTGGCCTGCTGTGTTCCTCCAGCTCCACACTGTGTTACCTCTGACTCCAGCATGTGCAGTTCTTGCTATCTCTGACATTTGTTTTATGTTAATCACACTTAGAGTGTCGTTCATATTTCTGATCTCCATCACTGTAGAAAGGATAGAGAAGAACTGGTAAAGGTGCAATAGTAAGTTCACAAGGTTAGTATCAGAACTGACAGTTTGTAATTATTAGGAAGGATTGAACAAGCCAAGTCTCTTTTCCAGACGAAAGAGAGGAGCTGAAGGGAGACTTGATAGTGGTCCTTCAAGATTGTGATGGGATTTGATAAGGAAGATGCAGGGAAGATGGAGGAGACCAAAGCAAGGGCCCATAGATCTAAGTATGTTATGAAAAAAATTCAACAGGAAATAAAGAAAAGCATCTTCACCTAGAGAGTGGCGAGAAAGTGGGACTCGTTACCACAGGGAATTGTTGAGATGAATAGAATAGACCATTTTAAAAGGATCCTAGATATCACATACAAGAAAATGGAATAGAAAGCAATTCTGAATTATCCTGACCTTCCCTTTTAATGTGATAACTGCAGTTTCTGTAAGATTTCCAACCAGCTAAATCGCTTAATCTGTGCAGAATCAAATCAAATCACTCAAAGGATTGCAGCAGTTTAAGCATAAGTGCCCTGCATTACACCCTAGTGTTCATGTGATCTTTAAACAGGCCCATCATCTGAACTAGGCCATGCCTGCAGTGCTGGCTAAACACACACACAGCTCCAAAGATGGCTTTTGCCAATTCCTCTAATTCATTCACCTATGTGATCACATGACTCCAATTTTAATCACATGACCAGCACTGACTTGCTACTGCAATTCCTGCCACTCCACTGCGAAAATGATTACTTTAAGGGGATGAAGGTGCTCATGTCCAGATAGATGATCCTGCTGCTCTCTGCAATGGCCCACATTAACTCTGCACCCGTCACAAATCCATTCATGGTAACCATACTCACTATTGCATGACTCACAAGAGATTTCAACTTCATACCTATGGTAATGGGTTTGCGCAAACATTTGGACAAACAGGTGATGTCAGACATGTTTTACACACAGTTTGCCAATCGCCCCTTGGCAGAGACTCCTCTCACCAAGGGGTCATGAAAATCAAATATCACATCCGCAGTCTAATGGACTTACTGGCTGCAAATATGTCCAGGGGTCTGATATTTTACATTCCTGACTAAATGTGTCCTGTGTCTTCAGAAACAGCAACAGTCCTGTAGCATCATCCACAGTCTGCGAGAGAGCCAACAGCAGGAGTTAAGCAGGTTCCTTATTCCCCCCAGCATTGAGACAACTCAAGCCAGTGAAGAAATGCTTGCCAGTAATCAAGATAATGAAGCTCCTCCTGAGGTGAGTCATTCCTTTCGATCTTTCAGCTTCACAATGCCCTGTGATACATTTCCTAATCCTCTTGCAGAGTGCACAACAGTTTGTACTTACGTAAAATGGTAAACAATCCAAAATGCTTTGTCGGAGCAATTTGGCAAACAAAGTTTAAGACCAAGATATTAGGACAGCATGGTCAGACTTTTTCTTTTCTCTGTCAAAACATCTGAAAGAGGAGGTGGAAAATTTTAGGAAGGGGGTTTCCAGAGCTTACAGCAGCATGTAGCTGAAGCCACAGCCACAAATGGTGGAGCGATTACAATCAGGATGTGCATGAGTCCTGAATTAGAACAGGACAGAGATCTCAGGGACTTGACGGGCTCGGGGAGGTAATAGAAATAGGGGGATGTAAGACAATGGTGGGATCTGAAGTCAAAATAAAATGTTTTTCGCAGTCTCAGCTCTGCAGCACTGTAAAAGATTCTGAATGTGGACTGGCACTTGGGGTAGGCCTCCCAGACCATGTAAATACACAAAGGCCACATAGCCTCACGGGTGCCTATCAAGAAAACGGACAGGCCTTTTTGAATCTGTTAATCTAGTCGGTCACCTCTCTCAGACCTGGAACCAACACAGCTGAAGGGGCCATGTCATCAACTGAGAAAAATGGGTGTCTCAACATCCTATTGTCCATCAATGCCTCCCTCAAAAACTTTGTGCTCACTTTTCCAATGTGTCCTTGATTCAGCTTCCTCACCACCATGTAAAATGACCCCTTCCAAAGCTTAATCTGCGAACATATGGAATGAACCTTAGTGTTCCACAACCAAAAGCACTTCCTTAAATGTGCTTTTGGATGTAGGTGACAGGCAAGTTAGTATTTATTTCCCAACCTTAGTTATTACAATTTGTTACGGTACACGAGGCCATCCAGCCCATCGTGTCTGTGCCAGTTCTATTACCTAATGCCAGTCTCTTGCCGTTTCCCATATCGTTGCACACCATTTATATCCAAACAATTATCCAATTCCCCTTTTAAATGGGGAATTGAAGATGCTTCCACCACATTTCCAGGTGTGAATGTGTAAAAAGTTTTTTTCTCATATCGCAGTTGCTTCGTTTGTAGATCACTTTAAATCTGTGGCCTCCCATTCCTTTTGTCTTCACCAAGTCTCAGCAGTTTCTCCCTGTCTGCTCTGTCTAGCCCAGATAAGGAGAGCATTGAGTGTTTAGTGGGGTAGCATTTTCTCTTTGGATGCAAATTATGAAATTTAGACAAAAATTTGGTTGTAATATGCTGGGTAGGTGAGGTATCCGCTTTCTTTCAAAGTTACTTTGCATAATAAGCCTAAAATTTTCAGTCAGATTATTACATATTTATTGCCATTCAAAAAATATTGTTTGATGAGTTATCAGTGCAACATAATTAATATAAAAGCAAAGTAATGGTGATTCTGAAAATAGCAAAAAGAAGCAGAAAATGCTGGGAATAGTGATCAGGTCAGGGAGCAACACAGAGAGAGACACAGTTAATGTTTCAGGAAGATGTACCTTCATCAGAAATGTAATCAAGTTAGAGATGTAACAGGTTTTCAGCAAGTCCAGAGAGTTAGAAAGATGGGAACTCTACGGAGGCAAGAAATTAAGTGCCAAAAGGGATAATGGAATCTGTTATTGTCATTTTCAGCTCCTGTGAACCCGTCATCAGTTTGTTTTAGTGTTCTGATTTTGTCTTGCACAATCACCCTCTTTTGAATTTGAATCCTGATCCAGTGTAAAACCTCATGTTCATTTTTACATCGTAAAAACTACTGTGAGGAATGTGGATTGTGCTGTGTAAAAATGGACATGAGGTTTTACACTGGTCTGGTCTCAGCAAAAGTAGACAAAGCTGTACGACAAAGTGTGGTCCTGATCAGATTAGAGCAGCATGATCTGTTGCCGAAAGAAGTTTACTGTAAAATTGAGTAGTTTTCTATGTGCCAGATTCCTTATGTTAAATGCTGCACAGTAGGATGTGAACTCCCAATGCCCTGGTTAATAGTTTAGCGCTGTAATAACTAGACTAAGTGTTCCCGGCTGTATAATTAAATAGAAAATGTGATTTATGGCAGCATGCACACAGCCATTAGTGCAAAAAGAGCATCTGCCTGCTGATTATTCTTCCTGCAGATTATGATAGAGTGATTGCTAACTCAACAATAATGAGCTTGTCAACCATCATCATTCTTGTCTCCTGTGCAGTCCAGTAGTCAACAGCAGCTACTCAGTCCAACACACTCAGACAGAGGTGGTTATCGATCCGACTCTGCTGATATCGGAAAACCGCAAAGAAAATTTGGTCAGTGGCGTCTTCCATCAGGTATTTTGAGAATCGTGTCTTGTATGTTGTCATAACGACAGCTTGGAAGCAAGTCACAGAACTAACGTAGGCGATTGTTTAACAGGAACAGAGGACGTCCTCATACAAGGACAGCCGAGAATTAGTTGCTGCAGCAACAGTAGCAAGATACAACTCTGTCATTTCTAGTAGGATGAATTTTTCTCCTCCTCTTTGTCCTTCGAAGCAGCAATGAACACATTCATCAGCTCGGTAGGGTTCCAGTGGATACATAGCTGACTGCTAAGGTCAATCTACTCCCAGAAGGCTCTGCTGCAAATAGGACAGGGAACTGCAGGCAATTTGAGTTTTGTGTGAATTGCTGCCTTGGGATTTCCTCTGTTTGTGTAAATGCAAAGACAACTGAGACTGGTTGTTGCATTCAGCAAAGGATGACAGTTGGAAACAATGGCAAGTCCTGTGAACATCGGCAGAAAGAGAAGGGTCACTGGTCCATCATGCCTGTCCTCACCTCACAATGACCAGAGCATTGTCACTAATACTGCTTACCTCTCAGCACCACCGTCTGATTCCCCTACCACCCCAAACCTCATCGCCACAAAAGGAAACCATATCTTGGGAAATTCCTGACTGAATTTACCTTGCCCAATCCCATTCTATCCCCTCAACATCAGCTAATTGAAACAAGTCCGAAAGAGTGTTATCTATTACCAACTTGGGTGGCACAGTGGCTCATTGGTTAGCACTGCTGCCTCACAGCACCAGAGACCTAGGTTCGATTCAGTCTTGAGCAACAGTCTGTGTGGAGTTTGCACATTCTCCCTGTGTCTGCATGGATTTCCTCCTGGTCCTCCAGTTTCCTCCCACAGTCCAAAGATGTGCAGGCTAAATGGATTAGCCATGAGAAATGCAGGATTAAAGGGAGGGGTAGTGGGGTGGGTCTGGGTGGGATGCTCTTCAGAGGGGCACTTTGGACTCGATGGGCCAAATGGCCTGTTTCCACAGTGTAGGGATCCTATGAACATATGCATTTTCTTTCCCAATCAAGTATGCATCCAGCTCCCTTTTAATGTGATTCAGGGGACTGGTCTTTGAGCCCAGGTAGGGTTGAGCACAGAGGGAGGTAGATGTGTCAGTTTGTGCTGCTGGTTGGCGTGCAAATGTTCTGGCACCACCCTATGCCCGGGTCATTTTCCCTCAGGCAGGATGTAGTGACAGGGTGAGGGTGAAGGGCAGCAGGACACCCTACCTGGAAGTATCAGGGAGGCAGCTAGCCAATGGACAGAGGTCACTGTCAGAGCAGATTTATACACAGTTTGCAATCTTACAGAGCTCTGCCCCCTGATTTACCCCAGCCCAGTGCCCCAGAGGCCCCTTGTTATATGTCTCAAAGACAATCAATTGATCAATGCCATGACCTGTTTACCCTCACCCTTAAAGATATGATTGACATGACATTAATGGTGGAAACAGTTTCTCCTTATATACTTTATCAAAACTCTACATAGAACCATAGAAACTTACACAGCAGGAGGCCATTTCACCCGCTATGTCTGTGCCAGCCAAGAAAGAGTTGTTCACCCTAATCTCACTTTCCAGTTTTTGGGGTCCTTAGCCTGTAGATTACGGCATTTCTGTTGTATACCCAACTGTCTTTTAAAATGTGATAAGGTTTTCTGCCTGAACCACCTTTTCATGAAGGCAGTGACTTCCAGATTCGCAACAACCCCCTGGGTGAAAATTCTCCTGCCAGTTACTTTAAATCTGTGCTCCCTTTTTATTGAAATCTTGTAAGGAAGATAATGTAAAGAACACTTCTGTTAAACTTCACCTTAATGTTCTCTACTGTAAGGGAGTAACCCAGTTAGTCTCGTCTGTCCACATTATTGAAGTCCCTCAGACACAGAGCTAATCCATTAAATCCTGTCACCTATTCCCAGGCTTTGATATCCTTCCTAATGTAGAAGACGTGAAAGGGCAAGGCGACATGAATGGGATAGAAGGAATTTTATGTAATGCACAAACAGCAGCATGGACTAGCTGGGCCAAATGGCTTCTTCTTGTTTGGTAAATTCGAAGTAATTTGCATTAAATTTGCCTCCATCTGGTAAAGTCTTCTGCACTAGTTCATCTATTAAACATGGTTTCACTTGATCTTAATTGAAAATAAAATTAATTACCTAGCCTTTTCATTGGCCTTCCAGCTCCTAAACCCATCAGCCATTCCGTGTCGACAGTGAATCTACGACTCGGGGGTCGTACAGCCATTAAATCGGTTATGTGTAAAATTAACCCAATGTCGGATGCTGCCTGTTCGGGTTCAGATGTTAAGAAATGGTGGACCCGACAACTCACCGTGGAAAGTGACGAGAGTGCAGACGACCTCTTAGACATTTAACGTCAAATGGAATTCTCTCCAAAGGTGGTAGGTGATGATTGGCTGCTTTACAAGTTAATAATCCTCTTACATTTCTATTATTTAAGCTACAATAGGTGTTCAGCATTTTGACCAGGGAATTGGCTCATGCTAAGTGACATGTGACCAGAAATTTATCAAATGCAGAAAGTGAAGAGGCTGGGAGTAACCTGATAGAGGTCTTTAAATGGTAAAAGGGTTCTACAGAATACACCTACACTACAACAGTGAGGAATCCTCAGAAATATCTCATTGGTTGTAAACTGCTTTGGGATGCTCTGGAATCTACATTGGTGACAGCAAATGCAGACTGGCTATCCGCTTTGCAGAACACCTCTGCTGTCAATGTAGGAATGAGCCCCATCTTCCAGCTGTTTGCCATTTCAATAAACCCCCTTGCTCCCACCCTAACATTTCTATCCTGAGCCAGCTACAGTGTTCCAAAGAAGCCCAATGCAAGCTGGAGAAACAACACCTCACTTTCTGCTTAGGTTCACTACATCCTCTTGAATTCAGGATTGTATTCTACAGCTTTAGGGTTTGACCCCTGTACTCCATTAATCCTTCATGCTCCACTGCTCCAGCCCTTTCTCCCCCTGTCCAGGGACAACTTGTTGACTTTGCTCTCAACAAAGTGCACCCATTTTCTCCTTTTCATATTCTTTGCTCATGTTCTATCTGCATTTCTCCTTTACCACTGTTAGCATCCTCACCATCCATTCCACTCGTCTCTCCTCCCCCTCTGTCAACAGCGTAAAAGCCATCATTTCCCAGACCCTTTCAGATCTGGACTCGAAACATTAATACTGTACTTCTCCTCAGACCTGAGCTCCTCCAGCACTTTCAGTTTTTATTTCAGATTTCCAGCATCCACAGTATTTTGTTTTTATAAGTTTGTCCTGGTTCTCAGTCAACTCAAAGGACTTGGCCTCTGGCCAGGGGAGTCTGTACGTCAGTACGTCAAGGGCAACCTCGGATATGGTCAGTCAGCTGCTAGGGCCAGTCAGAGTCAGGACCCTCTCCTGGTAAGAACCAAATTAAAGAACCGAGTGTTGGGCATCTCACCACCTGTCTTGATCCATTCTACTCAACAGTGAACTGTTTTCCTCTTAGAATGAGAGAGAGGTAGGTACTAAGGATGGCACAGCTGGTACTTTTGGGGAGATGTCCTGAGCAAGTGATAGACAGTGCAGAGTGCATGGAAGGTGGGTGAGGGCAGGTAGGGAAGGTATTTCAGGCAATAAAAAGAGTCGTAGAGCATGAGCCATGGTGGGAGGTGGGTATAGTAACAGAGACAGAGTGAGTTCTGAGGTATCGGACAGAAGATGGTGACACTTAAGCTGACGAATGGAGAAGGGCCTTCATCATTTTCCTACATTGCTGGGCATAACTGCTCACAACAGAGTCTGTACTGATCTGGGTGGCAGCCTTAGACCAGGTTGGCAATGCTCTGGTATCATTACCTCCTCTGCTGATCAATCTAGTGGCCTCCTCCTGTTACCATAATTCTGCAAATGATTCCAGTAATCTAACTTCGGTGCCCCTTCAGCCATGCCCCTCATCGTTTCATATATCTAAATCATGTCCCCTCACACACATTCTCTGCTCCAAGGAAAACAACCCCAATCTGTCCAATCTCTTCTTCATAATTGAAACTCTCCAGTCCAGTCATAAATTCTACACCTTGGCTAGAAGATTCTCAAAAGGCTTGATAAGGCTCCACTGAAAGGAAGCTTCCACTGTTTGGGGAATCTAATGCAAAGGGACAACAGAGTCTCAGGATAAGGATACAATCCGTTAGAACTGAAATGTTGAGAAAATACTTCACTTACAGGGTTGTGAATCTTTATCAATCTGTACTCCAGAGAATAATGGCTGCTTCATCATTGAATATATTTCATGCTGGGAATAATTGTCTCTGAATAGAATAGAATAGCATAGAATAGAATGGAATAGAAATTTATTGCCCCATGTATTTTTACATGAAAAATATAGTAGCCCCACCAAAATGCCCAAGATGCATGTGAATGTATTGAATGGTGGAGCAGGCTCAAGGGGCTGTAAAGTGCACACCTGCTCTTCCTTTTTGCCTGTTTATTGCAGTGCCCTGTTGCTCAGGCACAGGTGGCACATACTGACAATTCAGTTGGGAAATTAACCAAATTGGG
Organism: Rhincodon typus; assembly: GCF_021869965.1. Lineage (NCBI taxonomy): Eukaryota > Metazoa > Chordata > Chondrichthyes > Orectolobiformes > Rhincodontidae > Rhincodon > Rhincodon typus. The sequence continues at coordinate 93,048,714 of NC_063337.1, read as the reverse complement.
AAACTGTGCAATGAAGAAATTTTCATGCCTTACTTTGTTGGGTTCCTTAATGTCCCAATGATTAGTGCTTTGCTGAACTTTGCCTCTAAAAGGCTACACTGAAATTTCCTGATTCTGTGCCTACCAGCGCTGATTTTGCACCATCACTCACAATATGACCTTTCCCAAGAACACTACTACTTTTAAAGATTGAAACATTGGTGGAAATCATGCCAAAGAAATTCTCGGCATGGAGGTGAGCATTATATTCAGTGGTAAATGAAAACTGAAAGAACTGCGGATGCTGCAAATCAGGAGCAAAAACAAAGTTGCTGGAAAAGCTCAGCAGGCCTGGCAGCATCTGTGAAGGAAAAAACAGAGTTAACGTTTCGGGTCCGGTGACCCTTCCTCAGAACCCTTCTGAGGAAGGGTC
>NC_063337.1:93029750-93047902 GCF_021869965.1 Rhincodon typus | reverse complement strand
GACCCTTCCTCAGAAGGGTTCTGAGGAAGGGTCACCGGACCCGAAACGTTAACTCTGTTTTTTCCTTCACAGATGCTGCCAGACCTGCTGAGCTTTTCCAGCAACTTCTGTTTTTGTTCATACTCAGTGGTGGTGCTTTTCAAAATCAGATGGCCTTCAGCCAAGCCTGGCCTGACATTTGGTCATTCAGGTGGATACTAAACGTTGCTTTCCTTGCCCTTACTATTGAATTAATTGGGAGGGAAGGGGTTCTTTGAATTATCATCAATCAATTTTCTTTTTTTTGTGGTATTCAGATCTTTGACCCACATGCAGAATTTCCTCCTCATTGTTTCACTCCCATCCCTAATTACCCTAGAGCCACCTCCTTGAACCCCTGCCGTCTGCGCGGTGTGGGTACACCCACAGGGGAAGCTCCAGGACTTTGATCCAGAATCAATGAAGGAGCTGCAATTGTAGAACAGTGTGTGACTTGGAGAGTAACTTGCAGGTGGTGGTACAGCTACCTGTCTCTGCCCTTGTCCTTCTCGCTGGTAAAAGGTTGTGGGTCTGGAAGTTGTTGTTGACATGTTGTTGCAGTGCATCTTGTCAACAGTACACCTGCTGCCATTTTATGATACAGATGTTTTCACCAAGAATTTTCACCACATCTCTGGCCACGTTGTGCCGAAAGCTGAACCCAGGAAATTCTCACCTTCGAGTTCCTTTTCCTTGTGTATTTTCACAAAAACAGAACGATCCATGGTGTGGAGTTCAAAGTGCATGTATGTGTCTTTTGTCCATTTGTGCTTCTCAAGGCAACGAACCAAATTATTGAAAGGAACGAAGATTTCCAATGTCGTTCCAGAATACTACATCAGATATCCTTCACAATGGAAGCTGCCCTGACATTGCCAAAATGGAGGCCTCTGCACAAGCTTCGAGAGGCACTGCAAACTGGAGGAGCACAATTTCATCACTGATTTTGTACCCTTTGTCCATCGGGATCATGCCAGGGGCAGAAGGGGTGAGAGTTGTTGGGGTGTGAGTGATAGGTTTATCATTATTGGGGAGCTCAATTGTGAATTTCCAAATGGGAGGGGGGGAAAAGAGTGGAATGGGAGGAGTGTTGAGTGGTAAAGGACTCATTGATTAGTACTTTCGAAGAGCCACAATGGGCCGAATAGTCTCATTCCATGTAGCATGATTTTCTGATGTGTTTTTACTTGCAGAATTCAATAGCCAATGGCAGGAGATACACATCCTCTGGATTGCCATTGACATCAGTCATTGAATTTGCCTACTCTGACTGGATGTATTAATAGAGGTTTTAGCACATGACCGCTCACTTCCAAGGACCACCCCCACCTTCCCATCATTGCCTAGCGGGTCAATCAAGCACAGTAACAGCAAGGTTTGAAGATGAACAGATTGGCCGCAGTGGAGCTCCAGTTTGAATTATACGAGTCAGACAAGTATATGGCGTTCGCAAGAATTAACTGGTTCTTCCTTCTGGGCGGTCTCCCGAGACCACACCCGGTCACCCAGGCTTCCCCACAGCCATCAGTGAACCTACTCACTTGTCACTATCCAATTGGATCATGCTTGATGTTCCTGAAGTGTTCATAGGAAACGCCTTTCTTTAAAAATGCCTGTGATGTTTTGTTTTCTCCCCTGGGCTTTTCTCCCAGCATCAACTGTGCGATTGATCATCTAATTCCTGGAGACGTCCAGGTCACCCTGGAGACTTGGCAACTTGACGTCGGATGCTGCCTTCCTGTGTGGATTGATGTCTAGCTATTGACATTCAGATTTGATGGAAAGAACTTGACCTCATTACAGTATAAACTTTAAAATCTATTTACATGCTTTGCCGCCCTCTGGTGTGGAACATTGTTGAGTGCAATATCTTAAAAAGTCACAACCAAAGAGGGACCATATTTGCAAATCCTAGACAGACTGTAAGCCATAACAAGGATAATATTAACTTTGAAACTTGTGGGATTTAAGTTTTCATTCTTGTAATTTTGTTGAATGTAAAACTTATTAGTAGAAATGCCATGTGTGACCAGATGATAATCCTGGTTGAATTCTAGTCCAACAGTGTGAGTTAAAATGAAATTTCAACATTTTGTGCCTTTACTAAATGTTCACGTCTGGTCGAAACATGTTTTTTGATTTGAAAAGGATTTCTGAAGTGAATATTTCCAATTTTTTTTTAATGTTATTATCCGTAACCCATACTTGCCTACTAATGGTTTCTCTGTTTTTCCTACATTATTGCCATTGTTATTCAGTAAACTGTGAGAGTACCACACCAGTTTATTTTAATATTAAATGTTAAGTATCAATAAAGAATCCTTCATTTAATAATCTACTGGAAGTTTAGCTTTACTATCAGCCTTGCATCAAAACAGAATAAATTAAACTTTTTAAATTGTGCAGCATTCAAAATTGTGGCATTCCCGTTATTAAATTGAGGCTGAAAAGAACTGCTTAAAAAATAACTTATTTTCTTTCAGCCTCAGTGCTGTGAAACAGATAACTACATGCAAATGAGCCCACACCAGCTCAACTTTGGTGTGAGTTATTACGGAAGAGACTACAAGCTTCTCACTGTGAAATACATTTGTGAAGTTGGTTAGTAATCGGTTTACGAGAGACAACAGCAACTTGTTGTTTCAAAATGATGAAAGAGCTTGCATTGCTAATGTGGCAATTGACACCCATAGGACATCCTGAAACTGATTCCAGTAAGTTGTGTATATTGTCATTTTGTAACTAAGTGCAAGCTCATTTTGACATTTATTTTGGAGATATATTTAGAATCCCTACAGTGTGGAAGCAGGCCATTTGGCCCAACAAGTCCACACTAACCCTCTGAAGAGCATCCCACCCAGACCCACCCCATCCCTGTAACCTTCCATTTCCTATGGCTAATCCACCTAGCCTTCACATCCCTAGAGATGATGGGCAATTTAGCATGGCCAATCCATCCAACCTGCACCACTTTGGGCTTTGGGAGGAAACTGGTACACCCTGAGGAAACACACAGACTCAGGGAGAATGTGCAAACTCCAGCACAGAAAGTCACCCAAGGCTGGAATCCAACCCAAGACCCTGGCACTATGAGGCAACAGTGCTAACCACTGAGCTACCATGTAGGATAATTGATGATATCCAGGACGTCATCCCTAATCTTCTTTCTGCATCTTTCGAAACAGGTAGCTGGAACTTCAATGTTAGTAACTTGTAGAGTTCATACCTGTAATTCCCCTCAGCACTGTGTGGAATTGTTGGATGACATTATATAATTCAAGTCAATTTTGGAAGATTGAGGGGTGAGCCTATGGAGATGTTTCAGATGACCATAGAATTATAGAACATTTACAGTATCTAAGGAGGCCATCCATCCCATTCTGTATATACTGGCTTTCTACAAAATCAATTTAGCTAATCCCACTCTTCTACACTTCCCCATTGCCCTGCACATTTTTTCCGTTCAGATGCTTATCCCATTCTCTTTTGAAAGCCATAATTTGAATCTGCCTCAATTGCCATCATCAGCATTGTATTCCAGAACTCCAGTATTCATTGGATTAAATAAAAAAATGTTTTTATGTCTCCTGCAATTCTTTTTCAAAGCACCTTTAATGTGTGTCTTCTGGCTATCAATTCTTCCACCAATGAAAACAGTTTCCATGTATCTACTCTGACGAAACCATTCAGGATTTGGATTATCTCTAATCTCGAGTTTCCTCTCGACCTCTTCTATGGAAAACAGCCCATGTCTCTCCAATCTATCTACATAACTGAAGTTCCTCATCCCTACGAACCATTCCCATAAGACTTTTCTCCAATGTCTGCACATCCCTCCAAAAGCAATTATAAGGAGTTGATCAGATCTAGAGAAAGAGAAAGTATAATATTGGAGCTAGGCTCATTTAGAGATTTCGGGGATAATGTCAGAAGTCCTGTCGCTTGATGAAGTTGGAACTGTTTCCCCTCAAGAAGGGTAAAAAGAAGTTTGATTGAAGATTCCAAAATCATGAGTGGTCTGGACAGAGTAGATGGGGAGGAATTGTTCCCACTTGTAACAGGATCAAGAACAAGAGGGCAGGTTCAATTTAGTAATTCATGGTTATTTAAACAGAAATAACATGCAAGGTTACAGGGAACGGGTGAGAGAATGGCATTACGTCATGATGCTAATTTGGAGATCCAGTGCAGACATGAAGATCCAAACGGCCTCCTCCTGCACCATAACTGTTCTGTGAACTTCTCTCCATGTGAAAATCTGGAACTTTCTGCCCCATCCCACCCCACCCCACCTATCCTGAAATACCCCTGAAAGACCTTAAGTCTGGGGGTCAATTGAAAATCTCAAAACTGACATTGATAGATGTTTGATACCTGAGGGGATTAAGGGAAATCAAACAAATAAAACTAAGTTACAGAATAACCATGATTGAGTTGAACGTGGCAATTCAAACCCTTTAGCACGCCCTGAAACGCAACCAGTAAGTTGTGGATCATATTGTTTTGCAACTAAAGTGCAATTGTATGGTTGGCTCATTTTGGAATTTTTTTTGGAAGTGTGGGATTATTAATGATATCCAGCACGTCATCACTACTCTTCTTCAAACCAAAAGGATGAATGGCCTCTGTCTGCTTCTATGAAGTAATTACATTTCATGAATCTTTGACATGGTTCCAGAAGTGAAAAGTTTGTGCAACAGAGACACAAAAGGGTTGGATTTCACCCTCAATTGGTTAAATTGGTGAACATTTCGTCTATGGAATCAGTTTTATAACACTGTAGGAAGCTATCCGTTTCCATGTGAATTCATACCAATCCCACAGCCTCACTCTGTCCCCACATCACTGCTGTACTCTGTACTCTGTTCTATTCAATTCCCTCTCCATATGTGTCAGATGAATTTCCTACCCAAGCTGTATTTCATTTGAAATTCGTTGTGATTGAATAGCATTGTCACTGCTTGCAGTCTAGAGTCTCTGCTCAAAAGTCCTGTAAAATCTACTTTGGGTGGCTCTGAACTCTTGCTAATACTGCAAGAAACCTTCAGGCACAATAACCTGTTTTAAATCAGATAACATTTGGATTCCAGGCCAAGTCACAGTAAACTGTAATCATATATCATTTTAAAGAGTCTCTGAATCATTAGCACCTGAGGCAATGATCCACAGAAAAAGCATTAAGTCCTACATGCTGGCTATATCTGGAGTAAGATGATACAAAGTTGGTGAATACATTCTTGATTTTTCTTAAGCTACACAGAGTACCCTAATTGTGCCACTACTCACAGATAACACCATATTTACAGAAACACAACATTCAGCCCAATGGCTGCCCATGAGCCTTCTCCCATCACTTGGTCACACCTGATCACCACGTCCCTCTATTCCTTTCTCCCTCAGGTTTACCCAGCTTCTCTTAAATGTATCAATGCCAATTATTCCATCTGCTCCATGTGTAGTGAGTTCCACATTCTCAGCTCTCTCCAAATAAGGATGTTTCTCATGACTTCCCTATTTACCAGTCACTATTTTATGTTGATGGACTCTTTGTTCCAGTCTCCAATTGAAGTACCATTTTTATGTCTGTCCAGTTGAATCATTTTCATAATTTTAAGAACCTTGATCAGGTCATCCTTAGAATCATAGGATCCCTTCACTTTGGAAGCAGGCTCTTCAGCCCATTGGGTCCACACTTACCTTCCAAAGAGCATCCCACCCAACCCACCCTCTGGCCTATCCCTGTAACCCTGCATTTCCCATGGTTAGCCCACCTAGTCAGCACATCCCTGGACACCATGGGCAAATTAACATGGCCAATCCACCTAACCTGCACATCTTTGGACTGTGGGAGGAAACCAGAGCACCCAGAGGAAACCCACGCAGACACGAGAGGAATATGCAAACTCCACACAGACAGTCACCCAAGGATGAAATCAAACCTGGGTCCCTGGCGCTACCAGGCAGCAGTGCTAACCATTGAGCCATCGTTAAAATTAAATTATTGAATTCAAATACCACTATCTGCCATGGTGTGATGCAAACCTGGGTCCCTGTCTAGTGATAATACCACCAGGACATTGCCTCTCCCAAAGCTTGACTCTGGTAAGACTCAAGCCCACAACATTTGAAGAGCAATTTTAACAACTCTGAGGAAGTCTAACACACTCTCCATTGCACCACAGAGGCTTGCCTACTTCAGCCTTTGTGAGAAAAGAGCCCCATTCTGTTCAATCTCTCAAGATGGTGCAGAACACTTCTTTGTGTAGATGCCCCAGTAACATAGTGATGACTTTTTTTGTTGAATTAATGGAAAATGTATGAGCATTGGTTGTAATTTTGAAACCTGCTGTATCAATCTCCATTAACTATTATTCAAATTAAAATATACAAGTACATTTTGGTATTAATAACAGGCATTTATAGAATCATAGAATTTTACAGTACTGAAGGAAGCCATTCCACCCATCATGTCTGAAAGAGCTACCCAGCTAGTCCCACCCTCCAGCCTATCCCCATAGCCCTCTAAATTCTTCCCTTTCAAATATATCCAGCTCTTTTGGAAATCTCCCATGGAATCTGATTCCACCACTCTCCCAGGCAGCATATTCCAAATCCCAACAATCTTCTGAGTGAAGAAATTTCTCTTCATCTCATTCCTAGCTCTCTTGCTGACAATCTTGAAATTGTGACCCCCTACTGACTGACATAACAACTAATGGAAACAGAATATCCTTCTCTACCTGTTAAAATCGTTCATAAATTTGAACACCTCCGTAAGATCACCTCTAATCTTCTCTGCTCCAAGGAAAATAAACCCAGTTTTTCTAACCTTTTCTGGTATCATCCTACTTAATCTCCTTTGCACTCTCTCCAATACTTTAAAATCCTTCATTAAATAAGCTGCCCCAAACTGAACACAATACTCCAAATGAGATCTGACCAATGATTTGTAGTGCAGTATCACTTCCTTGCTTTTATATTCTATGCCTCTATTTATAAACCTCAGGATCCTATAAGCCTTCTTTATAACTTGTTCAACTTGCCTGACTGCTTTAAGAGAATTTTGCACTTGAACCCCAAAGATCCTCTGCCCCTGTACTCCCTTCAAAGTTGTACATTGAGTCTGTATTGTCTCTCCATGTTTCTTCTACCAAGATGCATTACCTCACATTTCTCTGCATTGAAATTCATCTGCCAGGCATCTGCCCATTTGGCCAGCTTGTCAACGTCCCTCTGAAGTCACTCAGCATCATCTTCACAATTCACTATTCTCCCTAGTTTAGTATCATCTGCAAATGTAGAGATTTTGCCCTCGATACCCATCTCAAAATCGTTCCTATAAATCAGAAAACACGAGGGTTCCAACACCGATCCCTTGGGAACACGACATTCAACTCGTCCCTAGTCCGAGAAATGGCCATCTATACCCACCCTCTGTTTTCTTTCTTTTAGCCAACTTCTAACCCACGCTGCCAAGGACCCATTTAATTTGCCAACCAACCTGCCATGTGATACTGTATCAAATAATTTCTGAAAGGCAAAATAAACCACATCTGCAGCATTACTCTCATCCACTGCCTGTCTCACTTCGTCAAAAAAATTCAATATAGGTTTGTCAGACATGACCTACCCTTGACAAAGCCATGTTGACTGCCTGGTATTATTTCTCTCGAAGGGTATATTTATCTTATTCTGTGTTACGGTCTCTATCAGTTCTCCCAATATTGATATCAAGCTGACAGGCCTGTAGTTTCCTGGGTTATTCTTTGCCCCTTTCTTAAACAATGGCATCACATTTGCAATCCTCCAGTTCCCCTGGGACTGATCCTGTGCTTGGAGATGCCTGGAAAATTTCTGAAAACAGCTCTGATATTTGCCCCCTTTCATCTCTCAGCAACATAGGATGTATCCCATTCAGGCCTGGTGGCTTATTTACCTGGAGTGTTGCCAACCTTTTAGCACCTCCTTATCTATCACTATACTGCTCAGTTGCTCAACATCCATCACTTTCAACTGGGCCATTGTCACCATTTTCAAATTTGGTAAAGACAGAGTCAAAGTACTCATTCAGCATCTTTCCCATGCCCTTTGCTTCAGTGAGTAGCTTGCCCTGCTTGTTCCTTATGGTCCCCATTCTATCCTTCACTAATCTTTTACTATTAATATGTTGGACAAACATTTTACTACTCGCTTTTGCCCAGCCTGCCACCTTTCCCCATGCTTCCTGTGTTAGCCTTCCTTATTCCAGCGTTAGCCTCGCTCCTGCATTTGAGATAGTCTTTCTGATTTCTGTTTCTTTTATTACTCTGGAATGCATCATATGCCTCCCTTCTCTTCTTTATTTTCCCACCAGTATCCTTAGTCATCCAGGGTACTCTAGCTTTAGGTACCCATGAGAAATAAATACAGGGTATGTACCTAGCTTGCATCCTATTCATCTCTCTTTTGAAAGTCTCCCATTTTTCACCCTTTGGTTTATCCATCACAATGCTTTTCCAATCAACCTGCTCCACTTCAACTTTTAGACCCCTAAAATCTGCCCTTTTCCAGCCTGGGCTCTTAATCCACGATCGAACTTTATTCTTTTCCAATTTAATATTGAATTTTATTAATTTTAATATTGATCATTATTTCCCAAATGCTCCCTCATTCTGACCTTCTCCACTTAGCCTGCCTCATTTCCTCAGACCAGATCCATGGTAGGACAGGAAAGGGACTGTTCCAGGTAGTTCTCCTGCACACATTGCAGGAATTTCTCCCCTTCCATGGCCCACACTCTACTGATTTTCCCCAGTCTACCCTAGGGTAATTGAAATCAACTCTCACAACCCTACTTGTTCAGCAGGTATCAGTAATCTGCCTGCAAATGCGCTCTTCTACTTACCACTATGTGGAGCTCTGTAACAGTTACCCAACAAGGTCACTGCTCCCTTCCTGTTTCTCACTTCCATCTGGATTCTAATTCAGGAGCTGCATCTCATTTAAGAGCTGTGATATTATGTTTGACCAAGACTGCTATACCTGCTCCCTTTTTGCTACCCTTTTTCTACTGAACGTCTCATAACCCAGGATGTTAAGTATCCAGTTCTGTTTTGGCTTGAGTCATGTTTCTGACAATGCTATGTTATATCCTCCTAGAGGAATTTCTGCTCCCAGTTCTCCAGTTTTGCTTACTCTCCTCTTTGCATTTACACACATAGAATTTAACCCTGACCTTACTTCTTTCTTGCCCTTTGGAAGGTAACCATTTCTTGTTCACAGTTAAAACTCGAGACTTCTCTCTCTCTTCCATTTCCTCATTCCCCCATCTTCTCTCTTTTGCCCTCACTGGTACTTCCAAAGCTAGGCCCATTAGTCAGTCATCCCCTTCACACTCTGAGTTTAAATCCAACCCCTCTACACTGTTTACTCTCTCAGCCAGGAGATTAGTTTCATTTCTGCTTGGATGAAGCCCATCCCTTCTAAACTGCTTTCTCCTTTCCCAAAAGTGATCCAAGTGTCTGAAAAATCTAAACCCCTCCTTTCTACACTACCCCTCAAGCCACGGTTTTACCTCCCTGATCTACCTTTGCTTAAACTCATGGCGCAGAGAGTTATTTCTGATCCTGCATTTCAACCAACTCCCTAACTCCTGAAGTTGACCCTGTAAGTCCTCCACGCTATCACTCCTTATGCCATTGGTTCCCACATGAACTACAGCCACTGGTTGTTCACCCTCACTTTCCAGAAATTTATCCAGTGGTTCCATTATGTCCCAAACCCTTGCAGACTATATGGGACTCACAATCTCATCTGCAAACTAGACTGTCCATCCCTCAAATGATTGAGTCACCCACGACTACCACCTCATACACTGTGTCCTCTGCAATCCCTTTCTCAATGGTCGTGAACAAGCTATTTCTCCCAGAATCCTCCTCAGCCACTTTTCGCTATCGCCCTCTAACTTTGATTAACATTTATCCTGTATGTGTGCTGATAGTAGTTACGCAAAAAGGTAATTCACAGGCATGATATTCATGTTGATCATGTGACACTTGCCATGGTGACATATTTCAGGTGACAGAGAACTGTTTAAAAGCAGCAAAGATTATGCATGCCGTGGAAGACATTGATTCCCAACATACTACTGCTTCCCAGCTTTGTCAGGAGCAGGTATAGGTGCGATATAGACAAGAGAATTAAGGCTTGCTCACCTTGGAGGAAAGTGAATTGAGAGAAATTATTTCCACGGGTGGGAGAGTTAGTAACCATAGGACATAGATTTAAGGTAATCAGCAAAAATGCTTGAGAGATGAGGATAAGTTTCTTGAGCAGAAATGATGAGGAGAAATTTATTCGTGCAGCTAGCTGTTATGAATCGGACTAGCAGATTCATTAAGAACTTGCAAAGAAAAGGATAAGAGTAGGGACTGTGGGAATAAGCAGTCTCTTTCAAAGAGCTGACACAGGCACTATAGACTGAATGGCCTCCTGTGCTGCATGATTCTACGATAATAATAATGATATCATTTTAACTTACCCACGTGTATTGGACCAATGAATTATGTATCACTAAAAATATTATTTTCTTCTTTATTCATTCGCAAGGATGAGGGTGTTGCTGGCCATCAATTGCCCAGGGGGCAGTTAAGAGTCAACCACACTGCTGTGGGTCTACAGTCATACATAGGCCAGACTGGATTAGGACTGCAGTTTCCTTCCCTAAAGGACATTTGTGAACCAGATGGGTTTTTCCCAACAATCGAGAATGGATTCATGGTCATCGGTAGACTCTTCATTCCAGATATTTATTGAATTCAAATTTTGCAAACTGCTGTGGCGGGATTCAAACCCAGGTCGCCAGAACATTATCTGGGTCCCTGGGTTAACGGTCCATCAATAAAAGCAGTGGGCCATCACCTCCCCTTGATATGACAATAGGTTTTGGTTCAGTGGATAGCATTTCATCTTGGAGTCACATTCCAGACCTATTCCAGAGAACTGAGCACATTCCCAGTGCCTGAGAGGGAGTGCTGTACTGTTGGTGCCAGGCGAGATGTTAAACCAAGACTATATGTGTCCTGTCTGGTGGATGTGAAAGATCCCGCGGCTGTATTCTGAAGAGTAGAGCATTTTCCTTGATGTTTTCAATTTATGTCTCAGTCAACATCACAACAATTTCTGATGTGGCTATTTATCTCATGAATTTGAGTTAGCTCACCAGGCTCAACCTGACTGCCACTTTTTCAGTATTGCTGTTCTCAGTATTCTTGGAAATGCTTTGGGGCACATTGAAGTCATGGAAAGCGCAAGAGAAAAAGTTTGCTCTTTTCTTTTGTAAAATCACTGCAATAAATAATGGGCAATTGGAATAAAATGAACAATTTCCAAGTGAAATGGATAATTTATTTCTGCACAGCATGTCAGTAAAGCTAACGCTCAATGCTCAGCCCTTATTGCTCTGAAGGATTTGGTGCCTCCTTGAACCGAAAGCTTGGGACGAGGGTTGGGGGGAGGGATATCAGGGCCCGACAAGGGGATGGTGAGGGAGTCCAAGGGAACAGGGGAGCCTGCAGTGCTTGAGGCAGGTGGACCCAGAGAGGTGCAGGCCAGGAGCAGCACAGCCTCCTGTTATTTCTGTACTTGTCCCTGCTGGAGTTACTGCACCTCTTGGGTTCAAGTACACCTGCAGAGAGAGATTTCCAGGATTCTGACTCTATGGCAGTTAAAGGAACACTGATATAGTTTCAAATCAGTGTGTGGCTTGGAGGGGAACTTGCATGTGTTCCTGTGCTTTTGCTGCCCTTGCCCTTCCTGGGTTTGGAACAAGCCTCTTTGGGTTGTTGCCAAGCATCATATAGATGGTACAAACTGCTGCCACTATGCATCGCTGGCAGAGGGATTGAACTTTTCAGGTTATAAATGGGATGCCAGTCAGGCTGACTATTTTGTCCTGCATGGTAACAAACTTCTTGAGTGCTGTTGGAGTCACATCTATCCAAGCAAGTAGAGAATTTCCCATCACTCTGCTTGTTTGTAGATGGGCAGGCTTTGGGTGGTCAGGAAGTGAACCGTTCATCACAAAACCCACAGCCTCTGACTTGGTTTTGTTATCTTAGGTTCACATTTCTATTTGCATTATTGGTCAATATTGACCTCAAGGTTGGGGATTCAGTGATTGTAATTCTATTAAATTGCAAAGGGAGCTGGTTAAATTTTCTCATGTTAGAATTGGTCACTGTTTAGCACTTGAATAGCCCGAATGTTACTTAATCTTAGTGTTATGGACCAGACCAAACTCCCTCAAAATATATTAAGAAGGTAGTCTAAACCCTAACTTTTTCTTATTTTTAAAGGTAAGTGTAAGGCACTATGTTCCAGGTGCAATTCGATTGGTCAAACTACCAAGCTTGAAACAAAACATACTTTGTTCAAACACTAACTAAAATACACACAAAATAAAAAGAAAATAATTGCCTTAAGTATACCTCTATCAAAATAGGTAACAAAATAATATAGATATTAACTACTACTAATCTATAGTTCCAATATAGTAACATCCCATGAACACACCCTTGCCAAAGGCAAATTCAGAAAAATAGATTGTCTCACATGCAATTCTAGCAACAGGAAGAGAACCCCAGCTTTTAACTGTAACAGAGAGAGGAATAAGAGTTTCATATCCAGCTTCAAGACCCCAGCATCTGCAACTGCAGGCTAAAACTAAAAAAAAAATCCTGGTTCTGTGGAAGGTTGACCCTACCCATTCAGGCTGCTTCTATTGTTTCAATTTAACAAAAACCCCAAAGCCTGACAAGCTATTTACTTTATTGGCTTTGGAGCAGACTGCTCAGCACCTCTGTCTCAACCTTTCTTCAAAAAAAAACCCAGACGAAATACATCTCTTAAAGGAATGTGGTGTCATTGATAACTCTGCCACTTGCACTTTGAATGATAGGAGGTGAATTCCATCCCACAAGTGCTGTGTTGCCTGCAATGATCCATAGGTCCAACACATTTGTAACTAGCTGCTGCCTTACAAATTTCAAAGTAGATTAGCAGAAAAAGTTGTTCCCCATATTGCACCTTTGTAAGTACAGAAACATTCCTGACTGTGTCGCTAATTTTACTGAACTTGCATCTCTGAAGTGTAGAAGAAGAGTCAATCACCATTTTTTGTGCACTGTGAATCTATGTAGGTTACATCAGCTTTTGGCAATTATTGGATTTGTGGTTTAAGAACAGCAAGGTTCCTGTAATGTTGTTTTTATGCCAGTAAATGGCACTGTTGCCCTGTATAAATTTCATTGCAATCTTTTCAATCATAGTCTTAAGACATATTGGACAAAATTTAATTCCAAGTTGGATTCTTAACTTGTGCTATTAGTGTCATTGAATAATAACATAGTGCAGCAGGAAGCCATTTGACCTATTGTGTCTGTGCTGTACTATGAAAAGGGCTGGGAATGAGTCTGTTCTTTGTCCATTCCCCTGAAGATTGTTTCTTTTCAAATACTTGTCCAATTGTCTTTTAAAAGTTAATACCAAGTTTGCCTTCATCTCACTTTTGGGTGCACACACCTCAACTCAGTGTCTAATCTCACTCTCTGGTTCTTTCACCAGAAGTCTTCAATCTGTGTCCTAGAAAGCCCTGATAGAGGGCTGTGGATGAGGATGTCCTGTTCTGAAGAGGCCACCTCGGCCTCTCTCCTGACCCTCTAATCTGCAGCAGTAGCTGTCCTGCCTGGCCTCAGCTCCTGCTCCCATTGCACTTGCAAGCCAAGGGGGCCCTTAACAAGAAACCAATGACCACATGCTTCCTGTTCCCTGATGACTCCAATGAGGTGAAGTAACAGAGCTATCAACTCTTTGGATAAGGCCTGTAATGTAAAAGGGTTGGAGATAAAATGTAAATTGGTTGTTTCTCAAGAGACATAGAGTTGTAAAGTCATAGAGTCCTACAACAGGGAAGTAGGCCCTTCGGTCCAACCAGTCCATGCCAAACATAATCCCAAACTAAAAACCGAAAGAACTGTGGATGCTGTAAGTCAGAAACAAAAACAAAAACTGCTGGAAAAGCTTAGCAGGTCTTTTAGCATCTATGGAGAGAAATCAGAGTTAACGTTTCAGATCGAGTGACCTGTCCTCATAATCCCAAATTGAACTAGTCAATTTAAAAGTACATCCACTTTACTCCTTTAGGTGTGTGCTGTTAACACTAAAAACAATGGTTTGGGAACTCCATGCAAATTTGGTGAACTCAGACTTTATAGGGCACCAGTTTATTACACCCAGGAACAGACCTTTACATCTTGTTGAGTGGGGCTTAGCTTGTGAAGTTTTTGGGCATTAACTATCTGATACAGAGGTGACAAGAAGACTTCTTAGCAAAAAGCAGTTGGCTCTGCAGTTTGAGAGGCTCCAAAGAGGAAACTAGACTGCTCAGAAACACAAAAGATACAAAGAAGGCGTAGTAGCTGGCTATTAGCCAGTGTTCTTGTTGTGATGGCAAAAAATTGCATTAGCACAAAGGTTGTCCCCCCAAAACTGTAAGGTGTCATTCCTATAAAATGATGGGTCATTTTAAAGCAACATGTCACAGCTCGAAGCTTACATTGCAGAAAGTGAATGAAAAAACACACAAAGACTAACAACATCCGATAAAATTGAAAATGTAGGTGATATGGTAGGCCCACTCCTGGGCAAAGTTAAAGGGTCAACTGGAGTGCAGAAATTTTAGTCAATAGCATAACACACGTTTTAACTCAAAGCTGGAATTTTGATTCTTTCTAACATAGAACCGTGGTGAAAGCTAAACCTTCTCCAGCCATGACCTATAAGACTCCATGGAACAGAAAGTCAGAACACAGACACATTCCAGTACAAGGAAGGGCAAGTCACAAAGTCTTTGTACATAATCCAGAACCAGGATTGTTTACTTTTAAGCAGAAGGGCTTGTACAGACCTACATTTGATTTCCAATTCAGAAGAAAGAGGAAGCAAAGACAAGGCAAAAGATTTTAGAGCTGAATTTCTACAAATATGCAAAGGCTGTGTGATGTGAAAACAGCTCATTATATCACTGCAGAATCAGAAACAAAATATATGTTTGTTTGTTTACCCCAAGGAAAGTTCCTTACCCACTTTTGCAGAAAGTAAAGTAAGAAGTTGACTCAATGTTACAACAGGAGTTACCTCTTCTTTTACCAAACAAGTTGATGCTTGGGTATAATTCAAGTACTGAAACCAAACTGAACCTCTGAGATCTTGTGTTGATGCCAGAGAGTAGATAAGAGAGTCTAGGGTAGTTGGGGTAGGAAATCAGACAAAGAGGTGGAGTCGAGATCCTACTCAGATCAGCCACAATCTTATTGAAAGGGGGAGTAAGCCAAACAGCCTACTCCTCCTTCCTACTATCCTTGTTCCTATCTTCCTATGTTAATGATCCTTCAGGATGCCAGTCCCAGTCAACCACCTAACCAAGATGTGGTCTTACCCTAAATCATGAGCTGAACTGCTGTTTCAGGTGAAGCCATCATCTTGGCTTTGTCAAAAGTTACCTCGCACCTTGAGAAGCCATCAAAAATCACCTGCCCTGAGGTAAGAGGCAACTAAATTATTTATTGGCAGAGCCTTTCTCAACTATCAAGTGATGGCACCAGAATTGCAAATTGCCATTCTGTGAGCAATAACTTTCTGTGGTGCTCCCTTCTTCAATAAAAGAAACAAAGGCCATTACCAGCAGGAGATTCTGACTGGTGCTACTGTAAGACATTATGCTGGCTTGGATCTAACACCTTAAAGAAAAATACATTAGGTATGTGGAGTCTGGTCACATATCCTTTCCCTGCCAGTCTTGATAGTGACCACAACAGTCAGAGTGTGGAAGAGGGTGAGCACTACTGCTTTGTCAAAATTCAGGTAACCAACAAATACTCTCCACCTAGGCTATTTTTTTAATAAAATCTACAAAGGTAACTTCAATTCCTTATCAAATTATACCATTGCTGTACAGCCTAAAATATCTGCAAGAAGTATTTTCTCCTGCTATCTAATATGGTAATCAGGGGCCATGACTATGAAATATTTATCAAAATCATTTTGTTATATCCAACTTGCAGCAGACAAATGGATTTATAAATAAGGATGCTTACATTTAAAAAAAAGCCACCAGCATCTTTCACTACTTCAGGATTTCCCAACATAGCTTACAAGCATATCAATACACTTTACTTATTTGACCTGTTCAGAGATGTTATTATACACCACTAGAGGAGGTAGGATTTGAACCCAGGCCTCCCAGTCCAAGGACAGGGACACTACCACTGCACCACAAAAGGGCCTTCAATGCTCTGTAATTGTTGCTGGAATGTAGGGCTCATAATGGCCAATTTGTACACAGCAAGCACCCACAAGCAGCAATGGTCTGTTTCAGTGCTGTTGGTTGAAGAATGATTGTTAGACAAGGTATAGGAGGGAACTGCCCTTCACTCCAAAGTGCTGCTATGGGATCTTTTACATTTACCTGAGAAAGCAGACAGAGCCTCAATCTCCATCTTATTAAAAAGGTTAACACCTCCAGCAGAGCGACACCTCCTCACGTACAGCTGGGACTGGATTATGAGCTTGAATCTCTAGAGTAGAACATGAATGCGCGCTTAATCAAAAAACAAAGAACTGTGGATGCTGTAAATCTGAAACGAAAACAGAAATTGCTGGAGAAACTCAACAGGTCTGCCAGCATCTGTGAAGGGAAAGCAGAGTCAACATTTCAGATCCAGTGACCCTTCACCAGAACGGACCAGCTCAGTTTCTCCAGCAATTTCTGTTCCTGAATGCACAACCCTCCGACTCAGAGGTGAGAGGTCTGGGGCTGAGCAAAAATCCATCAGGAACTACAGTACACAAGTGTTTCTTCTTTATGCTCAAATAAAATGTGAAGATATTACATTAATGAAGTATTTTAATGTACGGAAACATTAAGGCATATCACAGGAAAAAATGAACAGTGACAGAACAAGCTTTTGATCAACCTCCCCTCATGTCATTGTGTGTAGCTGCCGTGTCCAAATTACACTCCTGTGAAGCATTTCAGGATATTTTATGAACATAAATGTACCATCAAGGTCATATATTTTGATAAGAATGATGAGCGGCAATGTGAAATCAATTGTACAACTATAAATGAGGTGCAAGAACACAGAGACCCTAGGGGTGTGTGTACATAAGTCTTTGAAGGTAGCAAGTTGTAAAGACTGTTTTCTTTTAAACTTTGGCCCATGATAAAGTTAACCACAGTAAACAAGGCTACAACTCAAGTGCTGCAAAACGAGATTTGAATAGATAGTGATGCAATTGAGATGACTAGCATGGACACAATGGGCCAAAAGGCCTCTTTCTGTGCTGTAAAATGACTGAAGGATCAGGAATTCTTTCCAGCTCTATGGAAATTGCGATCACTCCCTACCACCCCACCTCCTTGTTACTCACTCTGATCACCTGACTTACCCAGGGGCCTCTGCTTTGTGAGGCAAGTGCTTCCCCAGTTAGAAATATTCCTGAAGGTTGCTCTCCTGCCTGCAATAACACTAGATAATCAAAAAACATTTCTACAATAAACAAAGATAAACCAACAAGACAAGCGCATACTTTCGTCCAGCAGGTACTTTCCCCTGTCAACTAAGCAAGAAAAGACTGTTCAGTCAGGCATCATTAGCTTCAGCTGTATTGAAGAATGAACAACAGATCAGCTGAAACCCATTCATCCATCAAAACAGCAAGGTTTCTCCAGCTGTCCAATGCCTCCCGAAACATATTACCATTCTTCTAATTCACTCTTCACGTTCTTCATTTCACTTTATGTGTCTGTGAGACCTGGCAGCTTTCAAACATTGCCCTGTAAAATTAGGTTAACATCGGTCTCTCTATATCTCTCCTTTTAACAGCAATTGGTGAAGCATGACTCATGAGGAGGCTGACCAAAACTAGGCCCAAGGAGATAAGACTTTAAAGTCTGGACTTCTTCCTTTTCTTTTGGATAAGTACTTTAAGATCTGAGAGATAGTAAGAACTGCAGATGCTGGAGTCAGAGATAACACAGCGTGGAGCTGGAGGAACACAGCAGGCCAGGCAGCATCAGAGGAGCAGGAAAGTTG
>NC_063337.1:93004532-93029350 GCF_021869965.1 Rhincodon typus | reverse complement strand
TTTCTTCTTGTGTTTTTTTAAATTCTACTTCTGTATTTTGTATTTTAAGATGGCACTGTAGAATGGCGACATTGTACGCTTTTCACTGTACTCCTGTATTCCTGTGCTTGAGTACGCATGAAAATGAAATCTAATTCTAATTCTAATTTTAAGTTAGAAATTCAGATTCCAGACTCTGTGAAATCACGTGGCATTGGGTCAAACATGGGAAACACATTAGAGGTAAAAACTCCACAAATATCCCCATTCAAAATAACGGGGGAGACAAGCTCCATCAGTATAATACATAGGGCTGAAGCATTCACAACTACCTTCAGCCAGAAATGCTGAGTGGTTAATCTATCTCGGCCTCCTCTACAGGTCCCCAGCATCATAGATACCAGTCTTCAATCAATTCAGTTCATTCCATGCGATATCAAGAAATGGCTGATGTATTGGATAGTAGCAATTGCTATGGGCCCTGATAATATGCCAGCAATGGTAGTGGAAACTTGTGCTCCAGAATTTGCAGTACTCCTAGCCGAGCTGTTCCTGTATAGCTACGACACTGGCATCTACCCAACAGAATGAAAAATTGCCCAGGTATGTCCTGTACACAAAAAGCAGAAGAAATCCAATCTGGCCTATTACTGCCCCATCAGTCTATGTTCGATCATCAGTAAAATGATGTAAGAAGTTGTCAACAGTGCTATCAAGCAGCATTTACTCAACAATAACCTGCTCGCTGATGCTCAGTTTAGATTCTACCAGAGCCACTCAGCAACTGACCTCATTACAGCCTTGGTTCAAACATGGACAAAAGCTAAACTACAGAGATGTTGAGAGAGTGATTGCCCTTGACATTAAGGCCATATTTGATTGAGCGTAACATCAAGAAGCCTGAGCAACACTTGAATCCACAGAAATTAGAGGAGAAACTCTATTTGTTGGAGTCATATCTGGCAAAAGACAAGATCATCGTGGTTGTTGAAGGTCATCTCACTTCCATGACATCACTGTAGGAGTAGCTCAGGATGGTGTTCTAGGTCCAGCTTCAGTTACTTAATCAATGACCTTCCCTCAATCATAAGATCAGAAGTGGAGATGTTCAGCACCATTCATGACTCCTCAGATATGAAAGCAATCTATTTCCAAGTACAGGCTTGGGCTGAAAGGTGGCAAGTAACATTCAAGCCACACAATTTCACAATTTCCAGGAAATGACCATCTCGTACCAGAGAGAATCTAGCATTTGCTCCTTGAAATTCAGCATTATCAATGCTGAATTCCCCACTATCAACATCCTGTGGTTAACATTGACCAGAAACTGAACTAGACTCACCATATAAATGTGCAGGAGTGATTCATCTCCTGAATTCCCAAAGCCTGTCCATCATCTACAAGTCAGGGCTGTGATGGAATACTTACCTAGATAAGTGCAACGCAGACAACAATGAAGTAGCCCTTGATTGGCACCATATTTTTAAAAACCAAAAGAACTGTGGATGCTGTAAATCAGAACCAAAAACATAAATTGCTGGAGAAGCTCAGAACAATTTAAAGGAAGAGTCACCAGACCTGAAATGCTAACTCTGATTTCTCTTCACAGATGCTGCCAGACCTGCTGAGCTTTTCCAGCAATTTCTGTTTTTGAACCATATTTTTAAACATTCACTCCCTCCACGACTGACATACAGTAGTGGCTGTGCGTGCCATCTATAGGATGCTCTGCAGAAATTCACCAAAGATACTTGGACGGCACTTTCCAAACCCAGGACCACTTCCAGCTAGAAGGACAAGGGCAGAAGATGTAACCTGTAAAAACCGAAAGAACTGCGGATGCTGTAAATTAGGAGCAAAAACAGAAGTTGCTGGAAAAGCTCAGCAGGTCGGGCAGCATCTGTGAAGAGAATATCAGAGTTAATGTTTCGGGTCCAATGGCGCTTCCTCAGAACTGATGGTGGCTAGGAAAATGTCTGTTATACAACCTGTAAGTTCACCAAGCTATTCACCATCCTGACTTGGAAGTATATCACCGTTCCTTCACTGTCACCACGTCCAAATCCTGGAACTTCTTTTATACTAAGACTACATGAGCTTGACACCAGCTCATACCACCTTCTCAACTGCTATTGGGCATGGGCAAGAAAAACCAGCCTAGCCAGCAAAGCTAACTCTCCTGAAGAATTAACAGAAAAGAAAGGCTACAAAGCTTTCCTGAAAGAAAATACCACTTAAAAAAAAAACATTTAAATGTGGTTTTATACACCACACCTTGGCTGGCTTTTACATTTTCTTCGTTCCAATCAGCACTGGAATCGGTTTTCCCCTTAAAAATTGGTATTCTTGCAAATTGTCCTGATGAGCAAAAACTTTGACAATTCTTTTCAGCAATACCAAAGTTCTGTACTACTAAACAATGATTTAGATTCCCCTTACTTGATTTATCAAATGTTGTGCTGAATGCTTGACAAAGCTTTAACTAGACTAACAGATGAAGCAAGGTTAGTAAGTGGATTGTATTACAATTATGGAGAATACTACTAATAACTGATACACCAGTAGATGCTGTAGTTAAATGGTACACTGATGGGAAATGGTCAAAGGAACTGGGGGAGGTCTTTCTGCCATTCAATTCCATCATTGCTGATCAATGTGTTATCTCCATTTAACTACCCTGGTTCCAAAAACCTTTATCCATTTACCCTGTGAAAATGTTATCAGTCTGGGTTTTGAATTTTTCAATTTATTCCCAGCCTCAGCAGTTATTTGGCGAGTGCCCCTGATTTCCAATCCCCTTTGTTCGAGCAGGTGCTTCCTGACATCGCCACTGAATGATCTAGCTCTACCTTTAAGTGTTTGACTCCCCGCACCTAAGGAAATAGTTTCTTTCTGTCTGCGTTATTGAATCCATCAATTATCCTAAAGACCTCAATTGGATCAACATTTATCTTCTGCTCAAGTGAAATCAAGCTTTATTTGCATAACATATCCTCATAATTTAACATTTTAGCTTCAGTATCATTCTGGTGAATCTATGCTGCACCCTTCCAAGGCTCATTTGTCCTTCTTCACTTGTGTGCCCAGAACTGAATGCAATTATTCCAGGTGGAAGTCTAAAAAGAGTTCTTTACATCCGTGCCATAATTGTCACTTCAGTGAATTCCCGTCCCTTTGACCTAAAGGCTGTCATTCTGTCAGTTTTATTAAATTATGTTTTATGCCTGTGTGCTAGATTTCAGTGAGTAATCCAGAGCACTCTGTCTCTGCTCCTCCATAGTTCCTAGCTTCTCAACATTTACAGAGTACAATCCTCTGTTTTTTACCTTTTGGTACAAAGTGCATGACATCATACTTCCTGACACTAAATTCTATCTGCCACAGATTTTCCCCATCAGTTATGGCCCTTTGAAACTTATTTTTACAGACCATACGTTTATCCATTTGAAGTTAACTTTCCGATTATGTGTAATTGTTCTGAGTTTCTTTATTCCCAGGCTTTATCTCCAGTTGGTGTGTGTTCAAGTGGAAAAAGAATAATTTTACACAGTAGATGGTGGATTCTGTTCTGAAGATACGATCACCATAAAATGTTCAACGTAATGAGATTGATTATCGCTGAAACAAACAAAAGACCAAATCTTTTCATCTTTCACTAATCAGGACAAAAGTAAGAATGCCAAATTCCAAAGTAACATATCAATTTATAGCACAGGTGAAAAGAATGCTGAGTGGTTAACAAGTCACACGACAAGATACGCTGTGGAAATTCACCATAGGACATTAGACAGTGCCTTCCAAACTCACAACCACTTGCATCTAGAAGGATGAAAGCAGCAGATACATGGGAACACCATCACCTGCAAGTTCCCCTCAAAGTCACTCACCATCCTGGCTTAGAAGTAAATCTCCATTCCTTCAATGTCATTGGTTTACTGTCCTGGAATTCCCTCCCCAATGGCTTTGTAGCTCTACCTGCAGCACATGGACAGCAGTGGTTCAATAAGGCAGCTCATTATTACCTTCTCAAGGGCAACTAGGAATGGGCAATAAGTGCTGGCCGGGCCAGTGACGCCCACATTCCACGAGTGAATAAAACGTACACAAGGCTTGAACATCTTCCTTTTATTTGCACAGAACAGATCCTTGCAAATGCATGAAATGGCAATGTTAAGATGGATAAAAGAAATTACAAGCTTCGAGATAGCAAGAACTGCTGATGCTGGTTTCAGAGACAACACAGTGTGGAGCTGGAGGAACACAGCAGGCCAGGCAGCATCAGAGGAGCAGGAAATGTTAACGTTTCTGAAGAAGGGCCCCGACCCGAAATGTCAACTTTCCTGCTCCTCTGATGCTGCCTGGCCTGCTGTGTTCCTCCAGCTCCCCATTGTGTTATCTCTAACATTATGAGCTTTACTGGTTTTTAATATCGCTCAGTGTTAGTACTCTCAGAATTGTCCAACATTAAGATTAACTAATTCCTCATTGATCAAACTCAAGTTTCTTCTGAACCTCTCAGCTTATTACAACAACAGTCCACCAAATGTTATCTGTTATGTGGGTGTTTTTTATTCAGAAAAAATGCTTGCAACTGTGGTTCCCAAAAGCCCAGTAAAGCTTCTATAACTCCTCATAATAAAAGCATGGTTTGGCTCATTGACTTATCCTCCAAACTGTGGCCCTGCATGTCAAGCATTTACGCACTGTGATCTCACCCCCCACTGTTTTATTTGGCATGAACATTTTAAACAGTTATGTGTTTTGAGCGTACTCTCCCTCTAATCTCCCCTGTTACCCTGTTCTAACAAGTGTGACATCATTTTGCTTTTCCTGACTGCTAATGGCTTCTCGCAGTAAGTCCAGGTCCTTACTTTGTACAACTTTTATTGATAACCTGTCATAATGAAGATAGGCAAGTGTCATTCATCAGGTAAACTTGTTGTATAATGACCGTACATTAGTGTAAGCCTAGGGTTCACTTTTTAAGTTGAACCTTATGTGGGTAGGATCAGAGCACTGGACTGAAATATAAATCATTTCGTACTTCACGGTGTGAGAAGTGGGGAAGCCAGGCTTGAATGACAGTCTTGACTGGGAATCAAGTTTGCTACCTCTCGGTGGATGTCAGTAAATTGTCAGGAAGGCACCTCCAACCAAGTTCATTATTGTTGCTTGCTCTGAGCTAAGACAGACTTCACTGCTACTCAATGACTTCATCAGCAGATGAATGCCTACTTAACCTCTTGAGTGCCAGCTCCTCTTCCCAATGTTTTTAAAGATGTACATATGTTTTCTGTTATACCGTTAAAATTCAGACCCATTGGGATACCTGGGCCTCAAGATTCATGTGCTGCTTCTGAAATTACAGCATGGGGTATTGGCTTATAAACCCATGGCACTCAGAAGGTTTTGGAGTCAAGTCCCATACCAGAGACCTGAGCAGTGCAGAGCTGAGGTAGTGCTGCATTGTCAGAGGCACCGTCTTTCAAATGAGGCATTTATCTAAGTTTAGGTCTGATCTTTTGATAAACATAAAACACCCTTGCGGCTATTACTTCGAATTACAGCAGGAAAGTGCAGTGTCCTGGGCCCATGCTGACGTTTAAACTGGCATCACTAAAGCAGATGTTTGTGAGAGTTTGCTTTGTGCAAATTAACTACACTACAATAGCAACTACTGTTTAAAAGTACGTCATTGGCTGTTAAGAATTTCAGGACATCCAAAGATTATGAAAGCGGCGTGTAAGTACAATTAATTATTATTCCAGTTGTGCCTTCAAGAATAATCTGGGCTGCTACTTCCACAGTTCAGTTAAAAGTGTGGCAAGATAGTCATGGAGGGAATTCCAGAATTTAGGGCACAGCAACTGAAAGCATCACTGCCAATGGTGGGATGAAGAAACCAGAGGATATGCAAAAGGCCAGAACTGGTGGAGCACAGAGATTTCAGAAGGGTATAGGGGCTGGGCAATTATACAGGATTCCAACAGCAGCTCAAACCCTGATGTTGCACTGACTGTTGATTCCCTTTAGACATTTCTTCAGTATTCACCAGCCATCTGATACTATTAACGTGCTGCTTTCACTGGAAACCAGAGAGGGCACAGTCAACAAAGAGTAACTGAGCAAGGCGGCCTTAATGATAGGAAAAAAGAACATGATTTTGACTTGATTGGTGAAGCATGAATCATTTGGCTTGAAAAATAATGTGTGTCTTAGACAAGCCGTTAGCTCACATCACTGTAAACACTAATTTATGAGACAGCAAATGTTCTGGATGGGCACTGCAGAATAAATTTGCAATATGATCATCACTGGCTGGAGGATTATGTTGCTTTGTCTTACGTGAGAAGAGACCATTCAGCCCTTTGAACCCGTTGCATGTTCAATTAAATCATGGCTTATTTTACCTCCTTTAATCTTGCTTGGTTCATGATCTTTTGTTGCCTTGCCCAACAAAAGTCTATCAATCTCAGTTTGGATATTTTGAAATGACTGTAAGCTTCAACATTTCACAAAATCTTTGTTTTATATACATTGGCAGAATGTTTTTCATATTTATTATTTTCTACAATCAACAGCCCATTGTTATCTAATGCAGCTTCAAATGCAACAACCACCAGCATTTATATAGCATCTTTAATGTCCTAAAAGGCTTCACTGAGGTGTTGTCAAACAGAATTTAATCCTCTTATATTGAGTATCTGGCAGGAAGATGAAATTCATTAAAGCACTGCCATTTACATGGGAAAAGATGCTGACCGACAATCAAAGATCGACAAGAAAACAAGCAAGCATTCTCAAGATACAGTATATAATAATTCATATCAAATCAATCTCATTCCCAGCACTCATCAGATCTGAGTTTACTCTCAGGTGGCTCCAGCAGCAGTTTCTCTGACAACAAAAGCCAAATTTCTCACTTCCCTGAGATGATCAGGAGTTTCACTTTCTTTCGTGAGACTTGCTGAGGAAAGAGGGCAGCACCTTTGTGAGCTGCATGTGGGACAGAATTAAACAAACTGTGAGACTGGTCTTGACTAAAGACTTGCTCAAAGTAAGGGCACTGAGAATAGAAACAGGATGCCACTAATTATCAATATCCTGTTGAGTAAATAAATTTAATACAGACTTTACAGAACTGGATTTTTGTGTTACCTATTGATTTGACTCATCTTCAGTTTTAATTTACTTGAGATTTAAAGAGAATAATAAATGCATAAATCTCTTATGGTAATCTTACATGAAATACCGTGACACAGCAAGGCTGGAATATCATGGTGTGTATTTGCCATGCCCGAGTCAATTATTGTGATGATCTGACAATCCTATCCCGTCCTTCTTGCATATTGAAAATGCTGTTTGACACGATCAGTTTGCTACAAGCACACGGAACTAGCTATATTCTACTTTTCATTGAATTGCATTTCCTTAACTAAATTAATGTCATAGCTGGAGAGTAAGAGACTGTGTTTCTCCATTACTTTGTATCCCTAAATAAATTATCACTACGGATCAGATATGACACAGTAGATAGTGTTCTCGTCTCTGCTCAGCATATTCCTGTTTCAGCTGAAACTCTCAACAATACTTTTGCTACCTCCATACTGGACTATTCCAATGCACTCCCGCCCAGCACCCTCACCGTCCACTCTACATAAACTTAAACTCATCCAAAGTTCCTCTGCCTTTGAAAACAAAAAATGCTGACGATCACAACGGATCAGGCAGCATCCATGAAGAGAAAGCAAGCTAATGTTTCTGGTCTAGGCGACTCTTCATCAGAGTGTCTGAAGAAGAGTCATCTAGACTCGAAATGTTAACTTGCTTTCTCTCCATGGATGGTGCCTGACTCACTGTGATCTCCAGCCTTTTTTGTTTGTTTTCAGTACAGATTCCAGGATCTGCAGTAATTTGCTCCTCCTTCCACTGCCTTTGTCCTCACTGGCCATTTCTATTCACCCTGTACTCCTGAGCTCACTGGCCTGTAGTGGCTCCCAGCTAAGCAACTCTTGAATTCTACAATTGTTGCCATTCTTTACAAATCCTTTACTTGCCTGACCCCTCCTTACCTCTGTAATCTCCTCCAATCCCACAACCCTCCAAATTTCTGTGTTTTTCCAGTTCCGGCCTCATGCATATTAATGATTCAAATTACTCCACCATTGACCACTAAACCTTGAAATACTTGTGCCCTTAGATCTGGAATTCCCTCCCCAACCCTTTCCACCTGACCATCACTTTGCATCCTTTAAGACACCCCTTTTACCCATCTCTTCGACAAAACTTTGCATCACCTGCCCTAATATCTCCTTACACGGTTTAGTGTTAAATTTATTTTGTCAATGCTCCTGTGAAGCACTTTAGGACATCTTACTACATTCAAAATGCCACATAAATACACGTTATTGGTGGCAATGTTGCTGTGGGTTATGGTTACAAGTCCCATTCCAAAGATACTATTCTGATTGTTGTAGGGAAACTAGACCAAAATAGTCAAATTCACTGAATTACTTTTAAATGAAAAAAATCACCAAGAGGGCTTTTGTAGTTTTAACTTTAATCCAAGTCAGAATCCCCATAAAATAATTAAATGAATTAATAGGCAAATCATAGTCAGTGAAATGATGATTACTCGCAGAATAGCAGGTACATGTACAGTAACTCCAATCCAGCATTCTCATCTCCAAGGCCAGACTGGAATTTGGATATTTCTTGATTCTAGGTTAGATTGTTCAGGCTGCAGGCAGTTTTGATCAAGTTGGGTCTGATGGGGTCAAGGATTGTGTGTGGAGTAAAGTGGCATGTGAATGGGTGAAGCTAGTGACTAGTCTAGAACTACACCACACCAGTGCAACACCTGACCAAATTGTGCAGACAAGCTGTGTTTTAAAAAGTTTCCTCAAGTAAAATCGACATATTGAAGATTATAAAAATGTAAGTTATTTGGATGCTGTTGTTGGGTCTGATTTGAGGTACTCTACCTGTATGACAAAGACTACCTCATGAGATGACAATCATTTAAGACATTCCTTGCACAAATGTAGCACCATATGCAAAATGTACCTCACCTGTCCGACTGAGCTTGGGGAACACCACTTCAGTGTAGGCAATCACAGAGCCTTATGCAGGGCATATCCTGAGCAGAGGGACCTGGGCCAGCTCACAGCAAAACCCCCAACAAAGCAAAGCCTCAGTCAAGTGGCTAAGAAGTTCTTCAGGATCTGGGCCAGCAAGCCCTTGTAGTTGCTGCTGGTATGTGGACTCGAGACAGCAAAGGAGTCCTACGAGGCCTGATTTGAGTAAGAAAACTCATAGACCAGTACCCAGGAGAGTGCACACCCTGGAAAGTCCCCCTACATGCGGGTTGGAACAATTAAATTGCTCAGTGACATTCAAATCAGACCCGATTAAAATTAACGTTTGGTTAAATGGTCACTCAGTTCCCATGGAGGGCGATACTGGCGCAGCTGTATCTGTGGTTGCAGAATCTGTCTTTAATAAGATTCGCTCGGGACTCCAACACTTAAGTTTGCACAAAACCTCAGCCCGACTGAGAATATACACCGGGGGAGAGTTGCAGATTAAGGGTACTACTTCGGTTCCGATCTCCTATAAGAAGCAGTAGGTGCAGTTACCACTGATAGTAGTAAAAGTCTCGGGCCCAAGCCTATTGGGATGGAATTGATTGAGAAACATGCACCTAGATTGAATCAATATTTTTCGATTAGAAAATGGCTACTTCAGTGAAGTCCTGGTGAAATACCCAGGAGTATTTAAGGACAGGCTTGGGACTATCAGAGGGGCCAAAGCCACTTTACATGTTGACCAGGAAGCAGTTCTGAGATTTTGCAAGGCCCGCCCAGTGTCATTTGCCTTGTGGGGAAAAGTAGAGGTGGAAATCAGGAGGCTGGAGAACGAAGGAATCATCAAACCAGTACAGTTTGCAGAATGAGCAGCACCTATCGTACCAATTGTGAAACCTGATAGCTCGGTTCATCTTTGTGGGAATTTTAAGCAAACAGTAAACCTCTTCTCACAGCTGGATAAATACCCGATATCTCGTGGAGAGGACTTGTATACGAAGTTGGCAGGGGGAGGCTGTCCTTGACAAAGCTGGATATGCAATTGCAGCTGGATGAGGAGTCCCAGAAGTATGCTACAATTAATACCCACAAAGTTTATACCACTATACAGACTGCCATTTGGAGTATCATCAGCCTGTGCCATTTTCCAGTGAACAATGGAGAACATTTTCCAAGGACTAAACCAGGTTGCCATTTATCTGGATGATGCACTAATAAAAGGGAAGACCATTACGAGCACTTGGACATAGTGCTGAAATGTTTCTCCCAGGTGGGCATACACCTTAGAAGGTAAAAATGTGTGTTCCAGGCACCCCAAGTGACTTAAAGATTTAACAAAACCAGGTTACACATGTTGGAAGATAAAGTGAGGATGATCAAAGGAGCCCACATCTGTATTGGAGCTTTAGGTCTTTCCTTGGGTTAGTGAATTATTACGGAAATGCCTACGTAACCTGGCTTCCATCTTGGCACCCTTATACCTGCTATTGGAAAAGGGTCTGCCTTGGAAATGGTCATGTAGCCAAGAAGTAGCCTTTAGGGAAGTGAAAAAGTAGCTATCGTCATCTAAGGTGTTGGCACAATACGATCCGAAGTGAGAGGTAGCGCTGACATGCGATTCCTCCCCGTACGGTATTGGGGTAGTGTTGGCTCACTGGTGGCCCAATGGAGAGGAACGGCCAATAGCATATGCTACCCAGGCTTTAGCTGATGCCAAAAGCAAATATGCCCAGGTAGAGAAGGAAGGTTTAGCGGTCATTGTTGGTGCGAGGAAGTTCTACCAATACCTTTACAGATGGGAATTTATCATAGCAACAGATCACAAACCCCTGCTAGGGTTACTAAAGGAAGACACCCATAGCTTCCAGTAGAATTCAGCATTGGGCCTCTATTCTCGGCGCGTACACTTACAAGCTAGAAAATCATCCAGGAAGCCAAGTGGCTAATGCAGATGTCTTGAGCCACCTCCCACTGGCAGATACTCCACCAGTGGTATCTCCAAAGGACGAGTCCATTTTGGTTTAAAACTTCCTGGACAGCCTTCCGGTCACTGCCGACAATATCCGACTGTGAACACAAAAACATCCTGTCCTAGCAAAACCAAAACAGCTGGTGGTGATGGGGAAGACAGAAGGACCGTCGCACCTAGGATCAAGACCTTTCTGGACCCAACGAGACCAGATCATCGTAGAGGACGGCATATTACCATGGTGATCAAGGGTGATGGTCCCGAGATACTGGCTGAACTCCTCCAGGGTCATCCAGGAGTTTCCAAGATGAAGATGCTGGCGAGAAGCTGTGTCTGGTGGCCGGGGATGGATGCTAACGTAGCTGTGTTGGTGGGGCAGTGCCCGGAGTGCCAACTGGGACAAATATTGCCACCCACAGCTCCCCCACATTTGTGGGAATGGCCGGGAAAACCCTGGACTCGGTTGCATGTCGACTATGCCGGTCCTTTCATGTGCTCAGTGTCATTATGGACGCCCATTCAAAGTGGTCGGACGTGCATTAAGCTCGTTCAGAAAACACAGGGATAACGATTGAGAAGCTGCGAGCATCGTTCGCGATACACGGTCTTCCGGCAGTATTGGTCACAAACAATGGGACGTCATTACCCGGAGGGAATTCAACTGTTTCCTAACGTTAAATAGCATTCAGCACATAAGGACAGCTCCATGCCACCCATTGTCCAATGGTCTAGTGGGAAGAGCATGTCCAAATGTTGAAGGCAGGCTTAAGCAAGCAGCATCAGTTGATACCAAACTGTCCCAGTTCCTGTTCGATCATGGGACTGCCCCATATGCAACAACAGGGATAGCTCCAGCAGAGTTGCTGATGGGGAGAAGACTCCACACCAGATTAAACCTGATGTTCCCAGAGCTGGGGGATCGGGGGGGGAGGGTGAAATGGCAGCAGGAACACCAATGCTGATCAAATGCCTCCTCTAAGCGAGAGAGACAATTTAATTCAGGGGACGAAGTTTGGTGCCGGAACCATGGAAGCGGCCCTGTATGGGTACAAGGCGAGGTTGACGCGAGCTCAGGTCCCATGACATACAAAGTTCCGGTAGGTGATACGTCCCTATACAAATGCATGGATCACCCAAAACTTGTTACCTCACAAACGGGGCAGGAGCAAAACATGCCTGGCCCCTCAGAACAGCCAGAAGGCCTGTCAGAAATCATGCATTCTCCCCTTCTGTCTAGTGTCGAGGAAACCTCAGAGTCTGAGATGGATGCCACCTCGATACCATTACCGCCTGAAGAAGAGGAGGAAACCCTCTCGAGAGACGCTCAGAAATCGAGAGGCGGGCTACGAGCTGGTAAATGCCACCCGTGTCAGAGTCTGAGTCAGAGGAACCGGGCTTGGGGTGAAAAACTTCACAGGAGAAGCTACAGGCAAAAGACCAGGCCTACATTCCCAGACACAACGAGGGAGGGATGTAGTGATAGGAACCAGGTTGACCTTGTTGACTATGAGGTCGTTGATAAGGGTTATTAACATGGGCCAATCAGGAGAGCCCTGGCTGAATGATATGACCAGGAGATTAGAGTCTCCTCAGTTCAGGGGACTGACTCCGAGTTGGCTGGTCACAGCCAGTGTACTGCGCCCAAGTAAATAAAGGGTGACTTGGTGATGGGATACCGGCCTCTGCACAGATATTTTACTGTCCTTTCTCAATGTCCAACTCAATGTAGATCTCTCACTTTTCTCAC
The DNA here is from genome assembly GCF_021869965.1 of Rhincodon typus. Classification (NCBI taxonomy): domain Eukaryota; kingdom Metazoa; phylum Chordata; class Chondrichthyes; order Orectolobiformes; family Rhincodontidae; genus Rhincodon; species Rhincodon typus. The sequence goes on along the minus strand of NC_063337.1, from coordinate 93,016,569 downwards.
TTAATGGACTTGACTTGTGTATTACCAACAATAAAGGCTCTGCTCTATTCCAGTCCTAAGGAGACATGGTGGCTCAGTGGTTAGCACTGCTGCTGTATGGTGCTAGGGACCCAGGTTCAAATCCACTTTTGAGTGTCTGTCTGCATGAAGTTTTCACGTCCTCTGAGTGTCTGTGTGAGATTAACCGTGGGAAATGTAGGGTTGGGGGATAGGTCTGGGTGGGAAATTCTTCAGAGGCTCAGTGTGGACTTGATGGGCCAAATGACCTACTTCCACACTGTAGGGAGTCTATGACTCCACATTCATTACTCAAATGGCATAGTCCTGCAAAATGTCCTTATCTAGGTTCACAACAGTCTTGATAGCAAAGATTCCTTTAGCTGACTCCATTAATATTCCTCCTTAAATGATCTAATCAGCTCTAACAAAACTGAAGAATAACTTTAGAATTGACCAATCGCTGCAATAACATTCCCTTCAGCTTTCTGCCCTATTTAACTCTATTAAACACAAATAATGCATAATAACCTTCTCTGTTCTCTGCTGTGCCACATTTCTCCTCTTCATTTATGGCTGTAACTTCCTGGTCAGCCAGCTATACAGCATCACATGTTAACTTCAATCTGTTTCCAGGTTAAGGGTTGCCAAGTCATATAAACCAGCATTTCATCTCAACAAGAATCAGAAACCATTTCTGACCTTTCATTTGTGATTTTAAAATAGCAGGACTTTGCTTCCTCCTTCTGCTTGGATTTTCGATTCACGATTAGGAGCCTTCCTGAACTCTTCTTCTCTTTGCATTTCTTTGTCAGCTGCCACTGACCCAATTGTTCCATTGTTGGTTCCTCCTCCATCGAATCTGTGCACTAAGGTCAATGCAGGTATTGGGCACTCTGCTGCCACTTACTTTCCCATTCTCTGGTGAGACCTGCTTTGATTCCTTCTGTTTGGTGGAGGGCTTGGAGGGAGAGGTGTTGCAGCTTTTCATCGTGGCAGCCACATTCACTGAATGTGCCCCTCCTTATCTTCTGTTGCCTGTGTGTAACTGAGGCAGCATTTCAGGCAGTTCTTGTAGCGGTGGTCCGGCCCAACATGCAGGTTATAGTGCTGAGTCTTCCTTTTCTTCTGGTGGCCTTCCTGCTTGTGATCCTTGCAAAAGATGGTGCTGCATTTGGTCACCATGTGGTCAGATTTGCCATAGGAATAACAGTCTTTAGGTTGCCCAGTGTAGACCAGATTGACACTCCAAAGCTGAAAGGATGGTGAAGGATCACTACTTCATCATTCACCTTCAGGGTTACCTTGACCTGCCACTTGCTGGTCTAGATCCCAAAGACATCCCCAACCTCTGTGCAGTGCTCAACCTTGTCAGTGTACCTGGTTAGGAAGATGAGCATGTCCTGTATGGGAATATGGGAATTATAAAGTTGCACTGTCACCTCCTGGTCTACAGAATAAACAATGCCCTACTAATGTTTATGTAGAGCAGTTGGACACAGTCGCAGATTCCCTTCCCAAACCCCAGCACATCCATCATGTGGGTGGATGATATTCTGTAAAGCTTGATTGACGTTAATGAGACAAATATCCACCTCCCTCTCCTGCAGATCGCACTTGTGTTTCTGAGTACCATGGGGCTCTCAGAAATCTTTCTGTGTGGTATGGAGCTGGATCAATCACTAACTCCAGAGCAGAATTCATTCAGGTGGCAATGACCCTGGACAGAATTCTACGGGTCACATTCATTCCTACTGGGTTCCTTATTTTCTAAAAAATATACTTTACTCGTAAAATTTGTAGAAACACTTGAGTATTGAAGAATTTTTGATAATTCAACTTATCTCCATACAGCACGCTCTGCTCAATAAGAATGTAACGATCTTCATTATGTATGCAAAACATTTCATGTCGGATATACAGCCCAAGGACAAAACATTTCAAATTGGATATTAGTAAAATGAGATAGAGATAAATCGTTCCTTCATAGGCTATGGTTCGCTCTAAAGTGCCTCAATGTGTTTTCAATATACTTCATTCATAGTGAGGGATTCTAAGCCATTTTCACTTCCATGTCACAGGCTTCTCATTTCCACTTCTCTGGGTGTTGCTGATCGCATAGGTATTGGCATTAGACTGGAGGGGTGAAAACAAAGAAATCTTTGACATTCTGCAGCATCTTTCACAGCCATAGCCTGCCACAAAGAGCTTTACAGCAAATAAAGTATTTTTGAGGTATGGTCTGTAGCAGCCAACATAAGCACAGCAAGATGTCACAAGTGACACTAATCTAGATGACCAGAAAACCTTCTTAATTGATGGTGGTTGAGAGATAAAATGGCACTGGACATTGATAACTTCAAAATTGTGCCAGAGGACTTTTTTTTATGTCCAACTGTGAAGCAGATGTAGCCTTGATTGAATGTCTCGTCTGGAAGACATCATCACTGACAGTGTAGCTCTCTCTCAATTCCGCATCAGGAATATCACCTTATATGAGCAGCTCAAAACTCAATTCAGGGATTACAAACCAAACCATCTAACTCACAGCAGGAACACCGCCCCCAGAGTCGTGAGCAAAACATGTGTTGTAGGCAGAAAATACTCTTGTTCATTCTTAAATTGTAATCCATCTTCAATGCAGATCGTAACATAAGTTTCATTTGCTTCTAAATAAATTAAAAGAATTAAAACATTTGAAGGATTCTTTGAATTAAAAGGACTGCTTTAAGGCTGTTCCTGCAGGTAAACAGACCATTACAAGGAATGTTACATGATTGTTTTCAATTATGTCAAGGCAAATTCAAAGAACGAGGTCCTTCAGTCCATTGTATCTGTGCTAGTCATCAATAATGTATCTACTTTAGTTGTCAATCCGAGCATCCTTGACCACAACCCACAGCACTCTACACACCACAAGCTCAGCAGTGCCCCAGCCCTGCACAAAGTAGAGAAGGCTGTTTGCCAGCACAAGAACAACAGGGGTGCTGGAGCAGACGGCATCCCCACTGAGGCATTGAAGTGCGGAGGCAAAGAGCTCCAGCTTCAGCTACACGCCCTTGTCTGCCTTATCTGGAAGGAGGAGAGCATCCCAGGAGAGCTCCGAGATGCCACAGTCATAAGCATTTTTGAGTAAAGGAACAAATCCAACTATGGTGATAACAGGGGAATCCCCTTGCTGTCGACCTTTAGAAAAGTTATCACCAAGGTCCTCTTGGGCTGTCTCCTCCCTGTGACTGAGGAACTCCTCTTGGAATCGCAGTGTGGCGGCTCCGTCCATGGAGAGGCATAACGGACATGATTTTCACCAGGCAACAGCTGCAGGAGAAACTCAGAGAAAAGAACCTACCCCTGTACATGGCCTTCTTCGACCTTACAAAGGCCTTTGACACCGTTAATTAGGAAGCATTATGGAGCGTCCTTCTTTGCTTTGGCTACACCATGAAGTTTGTCACCATTTTTCACCTGCTCCATGACAGCATGGAAGTCATGGTAGTGGCAAATGGCTCCACCACCGACCCCCATTCCCCATTCAGACTGGTGTCAAGCAGGGCTGTGTCATCGCTCCAACATTGCTCTCGATCTACCTCGCTGCAATGCTTTTCACCTCAATGCCGACAAGCAGACAGTGGAGCTAACTAACAGAATTTTGGAAATTATTCAACCTCCACCGCTTTCAAGCCAAAATCAAAGTCACCTCAACCAGTGTCATCAAGCTTCAGTTTGCAGTTGATGTTTGTTTGTGTGCCGTCTCAGAAGATGGACTCCAGGCCACCATCAGCACCTTTACGGAGGCATATGAGAGCATGGGTCTTACCCTGAATATCCTCAATACAAAGGTCCTCACCAATCTGGCCTGGTATTTATGAGCGAACCTCAATCCTCAAGATCCACAGGAAGGACTTAGAGAGCATTGGCCACTTCCAATACCTTGGAAGTGTCCTGTTGGCCAAAGCAGCTATGGATGAAGAGATCTAGCCCCCCGCCTCCAGTGTGCTAGCGTAGCCTTTGGCCGCCCGAGGAAAAGGGTTCTCAAGGACAACAACTTCAGATCTGACACCGAGCTCATGGTACACAGAGCTGTGGTGGTTCCTGCCCTCATGTATGGCTCTGAGATGTGGACTGTCTACAGCAGACACCTTACAGCACTGGAGCAGTACCACCAATGCTGCCTGTGCAAGATCCTGCGAATCTGCTGGGGAGACAGAGGCGCCAACACCAGCGTCCTTGACCAGGCCAACATCCCCAGCATTACGGCACTGACAACCCTTGATTGGTTGCAATGGGCTGGGCACGTTGCCCACATGACCAACACAAGACACCCCAAGCAGGTGTTCTACAAAGTGGCAGGCGAGCCCCAAGCGGACTGAGAAAATGCTTCACTGATACTCTCAAGGCTTCACTGGTGAAGTGCAGCATTCCCACAAGCACCTGGGAATCACTGGGCCAAGACCATCCAAAGTGGAGGAGGAACATCTGGGAAGGCGTTGAGCACCTAGAGACTTGCCGTCGGAAAATAAGCAGAAGCCGGCGAAAACAGCGCAAGGAATGGGCTGCCACACCAATTCCCCAGCCACCCCTTCCTAAGACCACCTCTTGCCCCAAGCGTGGCAGAGCCTGTGGAAGCCACATCAGACTGTATAGCTGCCTACAGTCTCACCTGAGAGTGGAAGGGAACCATCCTCATCTGCGAGGGACCGCCAGTGACAATGATGATGATCCACTTTAATCCTATTTTCCGGCACTTGTCCTGTAGCCTTGTACGCTATGGTTCTTCAAGTGTTCATGTAAATATTTTAAAAAATACTTTTGATGTTTTATTATCCTTTCAGGGAGTGAGTTCCAGATACTCTCTTCAGATGAAGAAGAAAATCTTAAAATCCCCCATGAACACTTGCCCCTTACCTTAAATCAATGCCCCTGGTAATTCAGAATTTATTAGATGAGTGGGTCACCTGCTAGAGCTGAGGCATATGAAAATGATCTTGAGCTGTCATTCCTGCACTAGTCTTGCCTGGGACAGTAGCGACAACGGTCTGCATTTATATAGCATCCTTGATATAGTAAATATTGTGTCTGCAAAAACTAGTTGGAATCTGGGACTTCTACAGCGAGCATTTCACCTCCTGATTCCCACAAGTTTGTCCATATCTATAAGGCACACGTCACCACGTGCCCAGATGAATGCAGTTCCAGTAACATTCAAGTAGCTCAGCACCATCCAGGGGCATCATGCAAGATTAGTACCCCATCCACCACCTTCAACATTCATTCTCTTTGCCACTAATGCACAGGGACAGTTGTGTGAACTATCTACAAGATGCACTGGTCAAACCTCCTTTGAATTCACTTTCACTCTCACAATCTATCACGTGGAAGGACAAGGACACCATAGGCATGGGCATACCAGCAGCTACAAGTTCCCCTTCAAGACTGAAGAAATTGGGGTTTCTTCTCCTCATGGAGGATTAATTAAAAATTGATTTGATTGCGGCACTGAGTAAATGGAGACAAGGAGTTCCCAACAGCAGAAACATTGAGAAACAGAGGACACAGATTTAAAGTGGTTAGCAATACAGAACCATATGCAACTCGATCTCAAGTGATTTTTTTGCAGTAAGTGACTGGGATCTGCAAAGTTCTGCTGAAGATGATCATGGAAGCAGATTCAATTGAGACTTTCAAAGCACCTAGTTACTTGACCAGAAAAGAAATATATGCTGGACGACAGTGAAAAGCTGGCAAAAGCTGCTGTTAAAAGAGAGGTGGCACAGACAAAATGAGTTGAATGGCTTCCTTCTGTTGTGTAACCATTCTGTGCTTTGAGGATAGATATTATCGGAATTAGATTGCCATTCCCTCACTGTCTCGGTATTAAAATCCTGCCTCAGGAATGCCCTCCTCAACTGCACTGTGAGTGTACCTAGAAGGACCCTCAAGGACAACAATGATTTAAAAAGGTGGCTTGCCATCACCTTCCCAAGGGAAGACCTGAAGATTGAACTGAAGACCTATATCTACCTATTTTCTTAATCAAGCAGAAGGCTGGAAGAACACAGCAAGCCGGGCAGCATCTGGAGGATGGGAGAAGTCAACATTTCAGGCAAAACCCTTCTTCAGGACTGGATGTGGGGGTAGGGGGAGCTGGAGTTAAGACGGTGGGGGGTGAAAGTAGCAGAATGGTGGTGATAGGTGGACACCAGTAGTAGGTCCAACTTGGTTGGTTGATCTAGGGGGGGATGAGTGTTGACTTCCCCTTACCTCCAGATGTTGCCCGGCTTGTTGTGTTCTTCCAGCCTCCTGTTTGTCTACCTTGGATTGTAGCATCTGCAGTTTCTTTGTCTCTAACCTTTTTTCTTAATTAGCCTGTTTAGGGATAATCTACATGTATAAGTGAATAGATGTTTGTCTTTTCTCAGAGCTGCTTTGAAACTAAGTGCTAGATGTACAAGGAGCATTGAGTACAGGAGTTCGGACGCATCTTACAGCTCGAGATTGGAAGGTTTCAGTAGAGCCTGGGACTTTTTTTACCCTGTAGTGTTGGAGGCTGAGGGGTGACATTATAGAGATTTATAAATTCATGAGGGGCATGGATAAGGTCAATAGCCAAGGTCTTTTCCCCAGGGGAGGGGAGTCCAAAACTAGAGGGCATAGACTTAAGGTGAGGGAGGAAAGATTTAAAATGGACCTGAGGGACAACTCTTTCACGAGTAGATTTGTGGAGGGTGGTGTCTGCATGGAACAAGCTGCCAGAGGAACTGGTGCAGGCGGACACAATTACAACCTTTAAAAGGGATTTGGACAGGTATGTGGATACGAAGGGTTTGGAGGGATTTACACAAAATGCAGGCGAATGGCACTAGTTCGGTTGAGGTCACCTGGTTGGACAAGTTGGGCAAAAGGGTCTGTTTCCATGCATGATGACACCTACACAGACAGAAAGTTTAGGTCATTCTCATGGAGAATTGTTTAAAACACAATGTAACAAGTCCTCGGTAGTATAGTGGTTAGTATCCCCGCCTGTCACGCGGGAGACCGGGGTTCAATTCCCCGCCGGGGAGGACTCATTTTTCTTGCCCTGCTCGTTTTCTATGCAACACACTACTTGTTCCAGCATCGCCACAAGCGTTTTAAAATATTTCCAGTAATCTACGCAAATTCCTTTTCACTCAAGTCTCTTCAGCGGGTGCGCAAACTGTAAAAATAATACTTAAAGCGCTCGCTCTTACAACAGCAACTTGGACTTGTTAAGTTTTCATGGACCCTCTTTCGGAAGGAACGACTTATGACCATCCTTTTATTGACATCAGATACAGAATGAATTCAGAAGAAACCGAAAAGATCCAGCTGAAATGCAAAATATACCCCAATTTTTAAAAAAAAAAATACGCGGAAAATGCTGAAGATATAAATCCGTGGCATTTTGCTTCCGCTGTGTATAATTTCGTTACAGTAAAAAGTGGCCGATAATGACTACATGTCATCCTGACTTTAGTAATTATTTCTCTGACATTGCACTCGGAATTTGCGAGGAGGGTTTGCGCAGTGCTACCTCCTCGTGGTTATTTGGAAATAAAACCACTTTCCCGGCTCGACTTGTGAAAGAGATAACGCAGCGTGGAGCTGGAGGAACAGCAGGGGCCAGGCAGCTGCAGAGGAGCAGGAAAGTTTTTACACCCTTCTTCAGCTCCACACTGTGCTGTCTCTGACTCCAGCATCTACAGTTCTGGCTCTCTCTCTCTCGAGCTGTGAAAGCTTTTGTTTGGCATTTTCCCGTTAAGTCCAGGTCGAGCATCACTTCTGCTACTTTGCTTTAAGCAAAGGAAATCCATAATTCAAAAGTTCAGTTGCAGTTTTCCCAATGTTGAACCATCCAACACACTGCTAACTAAAAACAAGGTGGATTTACTGATTGTTTGCTAATTAAAACGATCATGATGTCTCGATATCACATGGCACTTTTGACCTGTCTCTCGAAAAGATATTTACCCTGTCTTTTAATTAAACGCTGCTGGAATCTTACTGGAATATAAACCTGCACCTTCTTCACACACACACACACATCATAAACATTTAAACGGACTTCTCTTGAACATGTGCAAAAAGGAGAAATTGCTGGAAAAATCTCAACAGCTCTTGGCAACACCTCTGGAGAGAAATCAGAGTTAACGTTTCAGGGCCGGTGCCCTTTCTGCTTTTGTTCATGTTCAAGTGTGAATGATAATTCGTCTCTCCCGAAGAGAAAAAAGAAAGGTCCATTTAAAAGTTTATGGTCTTTGCAAACGTTTCTTTTGAAATCGAGAAAATGCTGGCAGCACTAAAGTGTAAAACGGGCGAGAAAGCAAAGTGGAGAAATGCACAGAAGATAGAGAAAGAAGGAAAGTGGCTGCAAATAAAATACATGCTAAGCTGTCGTAATTGCGAAAATACTCCAGCTCTCCCCGGCGGGGAATTGAACCCCGGTCTCCCGCGTGACAGGCGGGGATACTAACCACTATACTACCGAGGAACTGACATACTCCAGCCTCGATTATTCTATACTTAATTAATCTGTTCCCTACAATGTACATTCTTTTGTGTTCTGTACTTTCATTCATTTGTAGACGCACACATCTGTCAACTTGGTACTTCATACCAAGTCTTATATCACTGTGATCTGCTGTCAGGAGTTTGCAAACGTCTGTACTGTGGCATAAATGCAATGTGAAAAATAAAACAAACTTGGGGCCTGAAATTTCACACTTCCTACCCATACACATTTCGTTACCAAGTTTGTTTTTTTTTTGTCGCATTGCATTTATTCCACAATGCAGATATTTGCAAACTCCTGATGGCAGATCACAGTCAACGCAAAGGTGAAAGGAGCCATAATTAAAGGGTTTTAGCATTCTGACACAAGAGCATCAACTTGAAATGTGAAATCTCCTTCTTGCGTCCACAGACACTGTCAGAACGGCTGTGCATTCCCAGCATTATCTGTTGTCTTTAAGTCAGATTTTTCAATACTACACTGCTGATAATTAAATACTACAAACAGTCCAACAAATGCATTTATTATACTATTTGTAGAGCAGCAGAAATTTCCTCCAGTTAAAGATGTTGGATCAGAGGAACATCCATCAAACCATTGAAGCAGGTTAATAAAGTATCCAAGATCCAACACCTTATTAATTAGCAATGCCAAGTTCAAAACCTTGAAGCTATGACAAACTTGTGTAAAACACTGGTTCAGTTTCAACTCAAGTATTGAGGGGAAGGTATAGGGGTCTGAGCAATGCTGGGTATGGCAAGGTGTGTGTGGCAGAATTGGGAGAGATGTCTGATGAGGCCCATTTTGACATCGACTTCATCTTGCCCCACCTATTATTATGTGTTTCACGAGCAGGGTGGTGAGATACTTGCTGGTCAGTAGCAAGATGCCAAATGATGGCGACTACTGCTTGTTTGGCTCCTTGTAAAAAGCCCAACCTGTCTCATTAGTATTCCAGTTACGATCTCACCAAACTCACACACCAAACTAGACCTTGAGAAAATTTGACGCAAAAATCGGAATGGGTACCCTGCAAATTCACCTTGCCGCTTGCTCCAAAAGACGTCTACGTTGGACACTGGGCCCAACAACTCAGGAAACACTCCATGGGCACTGGCCATATGCCCAGCCTATGTCCACGGACATTGGCATCTGACATGTGCCAGACTCAAAGGACCTTCGTGGGATGTCTCTGCTCCACTCACAGGTAGCTACCTCACTTAATTGCTGCACCTCGGACTTGTACAGAGAGTCATAGAGTCACACAGCATGGAAACAGACCACTTGGTCCAACTCGTCCGCACCAACCAAGGTTCCCAAACTAAACTAATCCCATTTGCCTGCATTTGGCCTATTTCTCTCTAAACCATTCCTATTCATGTACCTATCTAAATTTCTTCATTAAGTCCTTAACTGTGAACAGCACTTCTTTTGCCTGTTTGCACTAGAACTAAATATTAAGAGCAACAGTAGCCATATTGTACACTCTGCCATCTTAAGTATAATTGCACCAAAAGTATTTAAATCCATACTTTTGTAAATGTCACAAGGAACTCTTTAGGCCAGAGAAATTTTCAGCTCAGTTTTGGGAGAAAGAAGGATGAATGCTGCAGCAAGGACACTTTGTGTTCAGCGACATGCTCCCAGCGCCTGGATTTAAGCTGCATCTCCAGCCTGTTCCCTCATTGCCATTGTGTTCACTTACTCGTCTGCCTGCATGCTCACAGCATCCCTACCTTGCATTGCCTTGCTTTTGTGCCCTTTGGTTCCTCAGCCAGAGGTAACAGGCTCATCTTACTGATGCCTTGCTATGACATTCAGTGCAGACATAAAATCAGGAAGCTTGTCATGGCTGTCAGCAGGCCTCAATCAAGTCAAGGCTTTCGCTGAGGGAATCCAGCACCAGTAAATCAAAGTCAGCCTCTGATACCTGGACACAGTCAGTCAGCAACGTGAGGCGGTCAAAGTCAGGATGCTCTCCACATAAGAGGTGAGAGCCAAACACCAGGCAGTCCACCACCAGTCTTCACTCTTTCTGCCCTCTTGTGGTCTGTTTGCCTCTTTGACTAAAAGTTAAGTAGCTGTTCCAGAACATGAACATCAGTGGGCGGATATTACTGTTGGTGTATGTGGGGAGTTGCTCCGAGCAAGTGAGTAAGCAGCTCAGAGAGCATGCAGGGTTAATGGTGTTGCAGCTCGGGGTGGGTGTGGGCAACTGCAGGCAATAGTGAGAGTAGAAGAGCATGACCCTTTGTGGGAAGTGGGTACAGTATCAGAAGTAGAGTGAGTATGAGGTATCAGTAAGAAAACAGGGCACTTACACAGGCAGAATGAAAAATGTCATTGACCTCTTCTGACAGGATTGTCATTCCTCCAGACTTCTGAGGTTGCTTTGCTCAAGTTGCAGGTACCCAGGTTATCCTCTCTTTCATACCAAGAGAGCTTTTGCTGTTCAGCTACAACATACAGAAACAGAACTCAACTCCATCTCACCACCACTTATCTCGATTATCACTGTTTCTAAATTATCAGATTGCCTATCCAATATCCAGCAGTGAATCAGCAGGAATTTCCTCTTGTTATAATTAGAAGGACTGAAATCATTATCTTCCATCCCTGACACAAACTCTATTCCCTTGCTATGACTCCATTCCTCTCCCTTGCAATTCAATCTGATTGTTCATAACCTTGGGTTGTACTTACCCTCAGATTGGCTTCCAACTAGATAGTGATATGCTTACAAATATGGTTCTAGAGATGAGACACTTTGGTTATTAGGAAAGATTGGAGAAGTTGGGACCATTTTCCTTGGATGGGAAAAGGCTAAGAGAAGATTTGATAGAAGTTTTCAAAATCATGATGCATAAGGATTGAGTAGGTAGGAAGAAACTATTCAGGCTGATAAGAGACTGAGAACCAAAAGGCACAGTTTTATTGTGCCTTGTGAAAGAGCAAATTACCTCAACAATTGTATGATTCTATGATCCATGCCATCACTACAAACATCTATTTCCACATCTGTAACTTCACGTGACTTCACCCCACCTCCGCTGATCTGCTGTTGAAATCCTCATCTATATATATTTGTCACTTTCAGAACTGACTAATGTGCTCTAGTTTCTAACTGAAAGATTATCAACCTAATAAACTGTTCCACTCTACATTTGTGTTACAGAGCATTTCCAGTATGTAATGGCATCCTAGATTTCCAGCAACCACACCATTTTACTTTTGTTGATATTCGATTTCAACCAGTTGGATTGTGGCAGAGTAACTGCTGAAGTGCCAATTGGGGATAGTTTGCTGAGGAACAAAAACAAAGTTGCTGGAAAAGCTCAGCAGGTCTGGCAGCATCTGTGGAGGAGAAAACAGAGTTAACGTTTTGGGTTCGGTGACACTTCCTCAGAACTAAATTGTTCTGAGGAAGGCTCACCGGACCGGAAACGTTAACTCTGTTTTCTGTTCCACAGATGCTGCCAGACCTGCTGAGCTTTTCCAGCAACTTTGTTT
>NC_063337.1:92978176-93004132 GCF_021869965.1 Rhincodon typus | reverse complement strand
TGATTTACAGCATCCGCAGTTCTTTTGGTTTTTTATAGCTTGCTGAGAACCTATGTGCCATATATTTTTAAGATTTAAAAATTCAACTGTAACCATTCTTGATTTCACTCCACCCCAAGGGTCTTTGCCTTTAGCTGCTAAGGCCTTATGTTTTGGAATTCTTTCTATCTCTTTCCTTAAGATATTTCCTGAAACCTCCCTCCGTGACCATACTTGATGTTGCTTGCCCGAATATTTTTTCCTGTATAATCAATGCTCCTGCGAATTATTATGATAAAGCTGTTGTATATCAATGAGTTTTGTTGCTTGGGATGCACACACATATCAATGTACAATTTGTTTTAAAAATCACACTACTCATAGGTATGCAAAAAAAAACGTTTTACATGTGTAACTTTTAGTTTTTCCCTTTATGCTTTCTGGTCCACTTGTGCATTTAGACTTTCTAAACCCCGGGGCAAGATATTGCACCCCTTTTGGGAATGTGTAACGCCTCTGGGTGGGCGAGGTGATTTGATTGACAGCTCGGCATCAGACACGGCGCAGGCGCACCCGTCCCCGTTAATCACACCGGAAGTGAGTCCGACACAAAAATGCGTCTCACGCAGCCGCCGCCAGTTCTGAGTTTATCTTTTGGTTCCGTGATGTGGACGGCCGGTTCCGGGGCCTGCGGACAATCTTTTCTGGGAGGTAAAAAAAATCTAATCTAACTAAAATAAACATAACAAGGTTGAAGTGTATATTTTCGGTCTGTAGGTTGAGGAGTAGATGTGATTTCTTAAACAGGCCTAAAATAAAAGTTTTCTGTGGATTTGCTTAGAAATTAAAAGGGATTATTCTCAATTTCAGGAGTTTTATTTCTAAACTAAGAGCTGTTATTTTCAATGTGAACGTTGTTTCCAAAATATGTGGCATTTTTTCCAATTTAAAGAGACATTTTTAGATTTAATAAAGTTATTCCCAAATTGAAATGAGTTAATTCCAATGAAAAGATGTGGAAATTCAGCAGTAAGCTAAAGTCTTGCATTTCTATAGCTTCTTTCAGCACTTCAAGAAGTCCCAAAAGTGCTTTACAGCCAGTGAAATACTCTGGAAGTGTAGTCACTGTTGCAATGTTGGAAATGTGGCAGCAAACTTGCACACAACACGATCACAAAACCATTAGTACAACGATGACCAAATGATCTATATTTTATGATGTTGATTGAAGGATGCTGGAGAAAAGAGCCTGTTGTTTGAATAATGCCATGGGATCCTTTACTCCGATCTGAGAGGTAGGATAGAACCCTGGCTTAAACTTCTCACCCAAACTATGGCTCTTCTGGGCACTGTACCGACAGTATCAGCTTTGATTTGTGTGCTCAAAACACTGGAGTGGGATTTGTATGCAAAATTTTCTCTCTGAGATGTAAGACCTTTGTCCTTTTGTTTTTGTTGTTTTGAAAACACTGGACTGCAAGAAGAGAACCATTTTAAGAAGCAGATTTATCAGGATGACTGTGTAATTTCACAGTAGACTATCCAGTGCCTATTATGAACTTTTTTTGTGTGGCTATGGGTTCCTGCAATGTGCAGATGATAAGGAGCCAACCAATTTTTTACAAGTAATGTCGATTAGTTCTCAGCTAACTGAGCCGGTTAGAACTAGAAATAAGTTGGAGAGAGAGAAGGACACCGAAGGGTGTGCAGTAGTTCTCCCCAGCAGAAGCTACCTGTTCTCTGCTGTAAAAACTCAGGTCAAACTTGAAGCAAGCCAGTTACGTTTACTGTAGCAGCTAGTGTGAGCTGTGAACTTTGAATTACGAAATTGGAATTGGAAGTCAAGACCACTGAACTGACTTTACAGTTTTATTTTACCTCTGGCAAAAATCTATTTTCCCTATTTGTTTATCTGTTTGTGTCTGTGTCTGCGTGTGTATAAGGGAAAGTTCATAGGGGATTTGAGTTTTAGCTAGTCATGTTGTATGCCAATGGTTCATGTCAGTTTACTTTTAGCTGTAGTCAAATTTGTTACCATAAATAATATTTCTTGTTTAGTACAGAAACCTGATCTGTGCTTTCTATCAACCTCAGTCTGAAAGACAGGTAAATTGAGATACTGTGTGCAATTTGGGGAATAAAAAACTTATAACATTTCATTCAACTCCAGGAATATTGCAGTTTTATTTACAGCTGGCTACCCCAGTGGGTCATAACAGGTGAAAGTGTCGACCAACTGAGAAAGTTTATTATTCCTCAGCCTGTCAGTGGCAATTATTTTTCACATCCCTAAGACTGACTGACTGTTGAAGGGTAATTGTGGTAAGGTTTGGGAAACCAAGGCAGGTAGATGGAATTAAGGTACAGATCAATAACAAACTCAGGGAATGGCTGAATGGTCTCCTCTTCTGAAATTCTCTTTCTGTCCATGTCTCTTGCCTATCCTGAACATGGTGTTTGATTGAAGTGAAGCTCCACAGGTGATAATTACCCTAAACAAACTTACATTTTTCATGAGTGAGCTATCCCAGATATTTGGAGGTTGGAATTCTTAAATACTGGCAGAACCTGATAGCCAAGACCCTTCGCAGGTAAAGGGGACGACTGACAAGTGGAAGGTTTTCAAAAGTGTGATAATGAGAGTTTAGAGGCATTATGTACCTGTTACAGTGAATGGCGAGTCTGGTAAGATTAGGGAATAATGGATGTATAAAGGCATTGAGGTTCTAGTCAAGAGTTTTAAAAAATCATATATTAGGTAAAGACAATGAAGGGACAGCACAGTGACTTAATGGTTAGCACTGCGCCAGGGACCCGGGTTCAATTCCACCCTAGGTGACTGCCTGTGTGGAGTTTGCACATTCTTGCTGCGTCTGTGTGGGTTTCCTCTGGGTGCTCTGGTTTCCTCCCACACCCAAAGATGTGCAGATTAGGTGTATTGGCCATGCTAAATTGCCCATAGTGCCCAGAGATGTTTGGGTTAGGTGGGTTAGACATGGCAAATGCAGGGGTATGGGAATGGGTCTGGGTGGGATGCTCTTCAGAGGAGTGGCGTGGACTTGTTGGGCCAAATGGCTTGTTTCCACACTGTGGGGATCCTACGATTATAACTGGGATCAAATGAATCTCTTGCAGGGTGTAAAGAGTGTAGGGGCATTTTTAAGAGGGAAATCAGGAAGGAAAAGAGGGCGGCTATGAGATAGCCTTGGTTAAATCCACGAATAAAATGGTTTGGAGCGATACGCATCAAATGCAGGAAGGTGGGACTCATATTTAGTTTGGGAACATGGTCAGCATGGACTGGTTGGACTGAAGGGTCTGTTCCCGTGCCTCTGTAAGACAGCTCATAGCAGTTGCCAACACTCCAAGATTATCCTGGACATTCCAAGTATTGTAGATTAATTTCCAGGGCACTCCTGCATGCAAAATAAACGCAGGGTTGTTTCAACATAAAATTGTTTTATTTAAATTTTCTTTGAACATTTTCCTTTATCAATTATTAACACATTGGAGTTTATAGGAGAAGATAGTTAACTGTCATGGAGCAATATTCAGTCAGTTTAAAAAAATGCTAAAACAAAACAAAGAACCGAGATGCTGCAGATCTGAAACAGTCAAAAACAGAAATTGCAGGAGAAACTCAGCAGATCTGGCAGTATTCGCGGTGCGAAAACAGGGTTAAACTTTCAAACCCAGTAACTTGACTTCAGTTCTAAAATGTTAACTTTGTTTTTGCTCCATAGCTGGCGCCAGACCTGCAGAATTTCTCCAGCAGCTTCTGTTTTCGTTTGCCAAAAGAAAAGCCGGCTTTTGGTTTTTCCAATTGACATTTAAATGGTTCCATTGGGAGGTGATATGTTGTGATGATTAACCACATCCAATGTCACAAAACCTTGAGGACAATAAGAGTTAGCAACCTTGCATCCATTGAATGTATATCTCTTGTTAAACCATTGCATGTAGCTCATGATTTTTGCCCCAACAAATTCCTGAAGTTTTCCAGAGATGTCAAAACTGATCTTGTGCTTCCATTCCTAGGTTATGGATAGCAGAATGCCAGTGTCTTGGATATGGTGCAAGGTTTAGCACGATGTTGCAGTCTGCATGGAGTTTGGACAGCACTTTACCAGTGCCTCAGCTCCCTCAGTATTGGGCAAGGGCTATTATTGGTGCCTTAGCCGTTCTCTGTTTTGGCATTAGTTATGATGGAGACTTTGTCTTTGATGATTCAGAAGCTATTATCAATAACAAGGTATGTGATTTTGCATTTAAAAATCCAGGTGCCTACTGCAAAATAATTATTGCTGGATTTTAATTGAAAAGTGAAAGTGTTTAATGTAAAGTGGCATTAATGTTATTAATTCACATGATTCTACTCTGCAGAGAAATTAAACTAAGATTGTATTGGGTGTTGCACATCGATTACACTACAGTTTGAGTATTCTGTACAGTACAAAAAGAATGGCAATACTGGAAGAGTTAACAAACAATTTTACAAATAAGCAGTTCAGAGAAAATGTCCTAAAAGCTCTGATGATGCTGGAGCACTCATTACCACACGAAGCGCATGAGATACATTTAAAGAGAATCTGGATAAATACATGAGAGAGAACAAGATAGAAAGACATTTAAATGGTTGTCGTCTTTTTGTGTTGCTGCACTTTCCCTCACTACTGATCCATGCAGGCTGTGGATATCTGGCAGTAAGGTGGGTATAGCATTGTGGAACGAACTGCCCAAAGCCTCCCGGAGACCATAACACGCGCATTTTCCGTGGTTCCTCTGCATAAGGTGAGCTGTAGAAGGATGTGAGGAGGCTTGCAAGAACTGTATACACTGGCTGAAGCAAGTGGCATGTTCCTGTGCTCTACATTCCATATAATTACATGGATATAATCATGTCATTGAGAGAGAGACTTTTGCAATCAATTATTGCATTTCACTTGTCAAACCTGGGTCTAATAGCAGCCAATTGGAACATCCCTTTGTAATGGCTATAGGGTGATAGTATAGGTAGGCTACTTTGCTGGTCTAGTAGTTGAGGTGTTTAACATATCTTTGCTGGATTATCAAAAACATACAACTGGTTCATTAACAGCCTTTTAGGGAAAGAAATCTGCTATCCAATATGATCCTCTGAAACAACCCCTCCCTTAATGGGTGTCTTAGGAGGAAAGCAAGTGGCGAGGATCAGGAAAACTCTGGGCTTAGCCAGCTGAAGACATAGCCACTTATTGTGGAACAATTAAAATCAGTTTGCCAGAGGCAAAAATTGGAGAGCTCTGAGATCCCACTGGAGGGAGGTCACGAGACAGGTATGGAGTGAGGCCACAGAGGGACTGTGGTGGAGAGAAAGAGACACTTGCGTCAACTAACTCCTGGCATTTCCTTCATATGTCAGGATCTTAGACCAGAGACACCACTTAGCCACCTTTGGGAACATGACTTCTGGGGTTCTAACCTGATCAGCAACACAAGTCATAAATCTTATCGACCACTCACGGTGCTTACATTCAGGTAAGTCTGTGTCATCGGTGAGAATCTGGTTCAATTTTACACTGTAATGTTTGCCTGGGGTACATGCACCAGGTGTAATCAAGTATCCATCTTCATGCTGCCAAGTAACCACAAATACATTTTAAGGTGATTTATTTTTATTTTCCTTTTTGTACATTTAAATTAATAGAAATAATATATTCTTGTGCGCAAATTCTTGTTATCCAAAGTGTAGCAGTTATAATTTTGGTATTGTGTTAGGAGTGTTGAAGGTGATTATTAAGCATAGAAATCATCAATGATCCACAGTCATTTATTTTATCTTCTGTAAGGGCATTCATTGTTTGGATAAATACAGAAAGTTTGCAGAAAGCAAATTTCAACAAATAGCAGATTAAATTAGCATTTAATGGCCAAATGTAGCCCACTACTTGCCAGCAAATCATTAAGATGGTTTGATTTCATTAAAATTATTCCCTTACCATGTATAGTTACATCTTTGGATAATCCCAACAAATAAAACAAAATTGAGCAAATCTCTAGTTGAGTAACTCTAGAGGCATGACAGTTTCATTCTAAGTCTCGTAGAATCATAGAATCACTACAGTGTGGAAGCAGGCCTTTCAGCCCAGTGAGTTCAATCTGATCCTCCAAAGAGCATCCCACCCAGACCTATTCTCCTACCCCATCCCTGTAAGCCCGCATTTCCCATGGCTCATCCGTCTAGCCAGCACATCCCTGGACACTACAGGGCAATTTAGCATGGCCACTTCACCTAACCTAAGGAAACTGGAGTACCTGGAGGATACTCTCACAGACATGAGGAAAATATGCAAAGACAGTCACCCGAAGGTGGAGTTGAACACAGGTCTCTGGCGCTGTGAGGCAGCAGTACTAACCACTGAACCACCGTGCCATCCTAATGGTGTGTCATCTAATGATGGGCACCATTTCCGTGGTTTAGTGCAGATTGTGGAAGAGAGAAGGAAAATCTTGTGATTGCAGGTGAAGTTGTTTGTTCTGTTGGCATTGTGCCTTTTCCCATGTAAAGACCCGTTTGTTTCTTTACAGCATATTGCCCTGATGTGAGGTATCATTGATTTTACCGTATGTCCTTTATTGCTAATGCAATTTCAAGGATTAAAGAATTGCTGAAACATCCACATAATTTTTTTAATAGAAATGAGCTATAAAATAATTAGGGTGTAATTAATTGGTGGAATCTTGTGCCTTACCCCCCATGGCAGGGAGCATTTAATGAGGTTGGAGGGTAGCTGCTAGGAACCTGCCATCTTTTCACCTTCACCTTCTCCCCAATTGAGTCTACGCTGGGATGGCCCATGGAGAGCTTTCTTAGCCCAGTGCCAATTGAGACCATTAAGTGGACAATTCAATACCCATTGAAGGTATCTCATCCCAGGAGCAGAATAAGGTTTTACCATAAGGGAAGCATGACAAAGTCATCCTGTCAGAATTGCTTGTGGGCTCCTTGAGGTAGGACTGGGGAGTCCCCAGCTTTGTGAAGGAGAGGCCTGCCTACAGCCACCTACTGTCTTTAATGCCAAGCCTGTGCCCTTTGTGACCCACATCATGCCACCTTCCACCTGTGCCTGTGTCAGCCCTTGAGATGAGGCCTCGGCTGGATGTGATACCAATAGCAGCCATTGCCTCCGCCATGGCGCTGCTGAGTACAGAAGATCTGCTGACCTCTAGCAGAAAATAAGAGGGGTCTTTGATCCCATGAAATGCCCAGTTAAGTGCCTGGATCGTACAAGCTGTGGCAGGGCTTCCCAAAATGAAGCAAGGTGGGGGTGTTGCTGGTTCTCCAACTGTTAATCAAGACGCCCATCCCATCCGCAAGACTGTCTGCCCTGTATCTTTATTGCAACCGTTCTTTAACTCCCTGTCCCATACCATCCTATCATGCCATACCTAGACCAACCCTTTACCTGATCATTTAATCCATATGACATGCCCCATTTCACCCCTTCTTCCTATGTCACTTCTCCCCATTCCAAACATCCCTTTCTCCTTTCTGGAGCACCCCCCCCAAATCTTGGGGAGTGCTTTATTTTTTATTTTTGATGTGGCTATTATGTGAAACTCTCCTGTTCTGTTAATTTGGGATGGCAATTGGTTAATTAGATATTTTAAAATTTTATTTGCATTTGGGGACATGCATTTTTCAGGCCCTTTCTACCAAATAAACCCACCAACTCCCCTTTAAATTGATCAACTAAAGCAGCAGAGACAGAAAGAAATTGTGTATTGTTAGTTATAGATTAAGTCTAGTCCAAGAGAAGAACAATGGGCCAATGACCTTCATCCGTACTATAAATTCTGTAATACAGCACAACCCCTTGCATGTTATTTTTCCTTGTATGGTCAAGTAAGCAGTTGTAATTTGATTTCAAGACTAACAATCCAGTCCTTGCACGGTGTGTATGAGAGATAGAGGTGTCCAATTGACTCACATCAAGGATTTTTTTCATATGGTCTCCACCAAAATACACTGTCAGCTTGCATTAGCATTAACAAGACTTTGTCAAAAGGACTTGGGCCAGATTTTTGCTACTGAGGAAATTTGCACCTCTCTGTAAAGCTCCCCATCACGAGCAATTTTCAGGCTGAGGATGCAGGGGTTGAGTGGAGCCATGCCTGCCAACTATGGATGCAGAGTGGAGAGGGCTGTAGGGCAGTACAAACACTGAGATGGCTAGTTAGAAGGCCCAGTCCTCAAGCCCTCACCCTGACATCACTGACTCTGTATCCACAAAGGCAGACCTTGGGAGCCATCTGAGATGGACAGATAAAAAAACAACAATCTTCGAGAGCTCTCACTAATACACCTTGGTCCAGAAAATTCACTCATTTGTTAAATTCATTCAAAATGTTTTAATCCCCTCTGACAATCTGTTTTAAAAGCAAACACACTTCTATTCAGTGACAATATCAAACATGGATAAGCTTTAAATAGCTTCTTAAAACTGTCTATCAAAATAAGAACTCAACTATCTGCTGAGATTAATTATTTCTTCTGGAGTTTTTGAAGTTGACCAAGAATTCATAATGGGCTCAGCTGTAATAATAACGCATGGGAAATATCAAAAATGAATTCCATTTAACCTGCGAGAGCATGTCCTAGAGGCTTTTTCTAAGCTAAGTCAAATGGTTTCTCAACCAAAGCAGTCCAGCACCCAGTGTTTTATTTACTTTATTGGACAGCTGCGACCTGTTGTTTTCATATTTTGAAGGGTTGGGAATTCAAATAACTTGCTTTTGTAACACCTAAATCCTCTTGAAATGTGAATAAAGTCTATGAATTCCTGTATCAATTTATGACTCCTACATCGTGAGTTCAGGTGCTTGGAACATCAAAAATGTCTTTTTTAAACTCAGCACTGTTCTCAAATAGCCCTGTAGATTTCTATTTCAAAGTTGAGATTCATGCCTTTCCCCCATTGGCGAAACTGGTATTAGCCAGAAATGTGTGGAATTTCTTTAACTAGGTTCCACCCACCATTTTTAAAGGTCTTCAGTTGAATCCCAACTCTCCACAAATTTGACCGCTCTGTATTATAATGCCATGGAGCACAATGTGGGTACAATGTTCCAGGGTGATCTGTGTGTAAGCTGCTCAAATCTCTTGCTCAGTATTATAGAGTCATATGTAATGCCAAGTGGTGAACCCTTTTTAAAATCTCTGAAACCAGTTAGAGGGGCAAGGGCAGCATGTGCATGGTAAAATAAACACTTTCCTTATGCCCACCACCCTGACTTGTAATGATATTGTTCTTTCACCGTTGCTGGGTCAAATCCTGGAAATCCCTTTCTAATGGCTCCGTGGGTGTACCTCCACCACATGTAATATTGGTTTAAGAACGCAACTCCCCATCTTTCCTTGAGCGCAATTAAGGATTGGCAACAAATTTTGGTTTTGCCTGTGACACCCACATCCTGTGAATGAATGAATGACTAAAAATAATTTGCACATCTGTATTTACAAGTCGTGTCAGCATAACTTCAAGTTCCTGTGGCAGCTTCTGTCTTCTGTTGTTGCGTTAGTAAGTGATGCAAACGCAATAAAGCGAGAATATAACGTAATGTAAAATTATATAGAAACAATACAAAATACACAGCAGTGTCCAACTTGTATGTGGATTAAGTTCATGTTAATTTTTGATCTGTCTATATTTTCATCTCTCTTAGGTTGAACTACCTGATAGCTGGAGGATTACATCCAGTTGGCTTCCACGTGGTCAACATTGCACTTCACAGTGTGATCTCTGTAATGACTCTTGATGTCTTCTCGGTACTTCTAGGTGGTCTAGTACATGATGAGAAAGGGAGGCTGCTCAATAGGGCACCAAAAGCATCATTTCTAGCTGCACTGTTCTTTGCTGTGCATCCAATACATACGGAAAGTGTAAGCAAATTATTTCAAAGCGGGTTTTATAACTTTGTGGGAATTCACTGAGGATCATTTCTTTAAATCAAGGTTTTAGTGCAAATTGCTTATGTCCACCTTTAGTAACGTACACTTCAGGCAAGCAGTTGGGTTATTGAAATAAAAGGAGAGCCTAAGTCTCCCATCCATCCAAAAAGAATGATAATTTTCTATTTAAAATCGCAACTTGCTTTTACGTAGTGCCTTTTTCACAGCATAACATTCAAAGCTGTCTTGCAGGAGCATCATCAGATATATTTTAACAATGAGCTACATTAGGAGATATGAGGACAAGTTTGGCCCAACAGCTACATTTTAAGGAGCACACTAAAGGCGAAGGGAAAGGCTGAGAGATTTAGAGAGGGAATTTAAGAGCTTAGAACTCAAGGCATTGTCACCATTGGTGGATCAAATGAAATGTAGGACATACAAGATTAGAATTAGAGTGCAGAGATCACAGAGGATTATAAAGGTGGAGGAGGTTGCAGAGAACGAGAGGGGCCAAGGAGTGTGAACACGAGGGTGAGAATTTAAAATCTGAGGCATTGCCATACTGGAAATTGCTGGTGGTCGGTGGGCACAGGGGTATGAGACAATAAAACCATGGAATAGTTTTGGTTTATGGAGGATGGATGACAGGCAGCCATCACAAGAGTGTAATCTGCATAAACTTACCTTCTAATGGTGATGGAGCCCTCAATGGTTTTTTTTATTCTTGTCTTCCAGGTTGCTGGGATTGTTGGCAGGGCAGATCTCCTCTGTGCTCTGTTCTTTCTTTTGTCCTTCATCAGCTATTGTAAAGCCTTCAGAAAATGTATGTACCGTTGTTCAGAGATTTCGTCTGTTCTAGAATACATGTGCCACTTAGCAATGCCTAACCTGTTTACATGGTGATACCATTGAAGTTTACACTCACGTCATTTAAATTTAATGTCAGGCAGGAAACCCCTGGGATTGGATTGAAATACTGGCTTTTACAAGGTATTAATATCCATGAATGAAGAGCAACATTGGCTGGGGAATAAAACCAATTTTGCAATGTTTTACAATGCTAAAGGAGTTATGTAAATGCTAGATTATTTATTATAATCATACTTTTAATTTATTTATTCATGGCTGCGGGCATCACTGGCTAGGCCAGCATTTATTATCCATTCCTAAACAACTTTAAGATGGTGGAAATAAGCTTTTGCATTGAACTGCTGCAGTCCATAATTAGTACCCACCGTGTGGTTAGGGAGTGCGTACCAGGATAAGAATAGATTTCCACCATTTTCACACAGCCATAATAAAGGAGCAACAATATATTCCAAGTCAGGCTGGCATGTGGCGTGGAGAACAACTTGCAGATAGTGTTTCCATGCATATGCTACACTTGTCCTTCAAGGTGGTAGAGATCACCGGTTTGGAAAGTGCTGTCTGAGAAGCTTTGAGTTGTTTCTTGAAAGCATCTTGTAGAAAGTACATGTTGATATCACAGTATGTTAATGATAGAGGGAGTGAATGTGGAAAGATGGTGGATAGGGTGCCAGTCAAGTGGCCTACTTTGTCCTGGATGAGGTGAAGCTTCTTGAGTTTCGGTGCTGACCTCATCCAGTCCAGTGGAGAGATTTATTGCACTCCTGACTTTTGACCTGGAGATGGGTAGTTTATCAGTAATGTTACTTTTGAAGAGGCATCACCTACTACTTAAAAATTAAGACAAATTATTGCACTGATTCTTTTTCAGATGATGCAGAAGGAGAGTTCTCTTTTTACTGGATCTTTGCCAGCTTGCTGCTTTGTGCAATAGCGATGCTTTGCAAGGAACAGGGTATCACAGTCCTGGTGAGAAAGTCACCATTATTCAGTTGGGAAAATGCATGTTTATGCTTTGCTGGCCTTCAGTCTGTTTAAGTTGCAACTGATGATTTGCGAGCTCTATGTAGATTTATTTATAGTCTTGTTTGTCTACACTTTCAGGGTGTGAACACTATCTTTGATGCACTTGTGATCTGCAAAATGGATATCCTGCACCTAGGCATGGCACTGTTACGAAAGTCCAAATTGTCTGAGGTAAAACTATGCCTGTAGAATATTATTCCTATTTAAACCTAAACTGTTTCTGTCCTGTCTGTCTCCAAAACTCTTCCTTCCACTTCCATAATATTATCCGTTTTCTTTCCTGCCTTAAATGATTTGCTGTTGAAACTGTTATCCATGTTTTCATTATCTCCAGACTTTATTATTCCAGTGTTTGTGTGGCTGGCCTCCCAACTTCCAAGCTCAACTAAAACTTTGTTGCCATATCCTTTACCTGCACTAAATTCTGTTTGGACATCATCCCTGTGCTCATCAATCTTCAATGGCTCCAGATCTGGCAATTCCAGTTTTAAAATTCTGAACCCTCAATTTCAACTCCCTCCATGGCTTTGACCCTCCCTGTCTCTGTAACCATTTACACTTCTCATTGTCTTAGAAAGGCTGCCAAAATCATCAAATACCCTCCCACCCCGATAATACTCTCTTCCAACCTCTTCTGTCAGGCAGAAGGTACAGAAGCTTGAACACACGCACCAACATGTTGAAGATTAGCTTCTACCCTGCTGTTATTAGACTGCTGAATAGACCTCTCTAACTTCAAATAATGTTGATCTTGCTTTGTGCATCTCCTGTGCAGCCATAACCTTCTGTGCCTAGCTCTGTCTAAGCACCCTATGATCTGTACGGCCTTGTTTGCAATGATCTGCCTGTACTGTTCGCAAAGCAAAAGTTTTCACTGTACTTAAGTGCACGTGACTACAGTAAAGCAAATCAAATCCAGGCCTTCACCGATCTCTGTACCTCTCTAATTCTGGCTTGTTACCACCCTCCGTTTTAGTTGTTCCACCATGTGTAGCCATGTCCTCAGCTGCTTGGACCTGAAGCCCTCAAATTCCCTCTCTGATTTTCTGCAGCTTGCTGTGCTATAAATTATATGGGTAACAATGGTAAAAGAATGCACATCCTTCTTTAAAATAACATTATAAAGGTACTTGTGTGAGGTCTTCAGTTCATTCGTGTGGAAAGATAATTCGGAATGACGTTTCAATTGCCGGAACACTCATGTATGCTTTCATTACCTCTAAACTCAACAATACCAAATCGTCCCTGGTTGGTCTCCCATGTTTTACACTCTTGAACTCGAGTTCTTCCAAAACACTGCTGCATGTGCCTTAAATAAGATACCAAGGTGTGGAGCTGGATGAACACAGCAGGCCAGGCAGCATCGGACGAGCTGGATAGCTGACGTTTCGGGTCTGGACCCTTCTTCAGAAATGGGGGAGGGGAAGGAGGCTCTGAAATAAATAGGGAGTGGGAGAGGCAGTGATAGAAGGTGGATAGCGGAGCAGATAGGTGGAGAGAAGATGGATAGGTCGAGGAGGCGGGGATGGAGCCAGTACAGGTGCGTCTCGGTAGGGAGTTGGGATAGGGGTTGGTCAGTGAGGAGGGAGGGGCGGGTAGGTGAGTGAGAAGACGCACAGGTCAAGGAGGCGGGGATGAGAGTGGGGGGTGCTGGTCTTGGGATGAGGTCGGGGGGATAGATTTTGAAGCTTGTAAAGTTCACATTGAGTCCGTAGGGTTGTAGGATTCCAATGCCTTAAGTTGTAGTAAGTCCCATTTACTTCTCACCCTGATATTTGCTGATCTACATTTGCTTCTAGTCGAGCAATGTCTTGACTTTAAAATTCTCATCCTTTTTTCAAATTGCTTGAAGTCCTCATCCTCCCCATCTATATTAGCTCATCCAGCCCCACAGCAACATATCTCTGCTCTTCTAATTCTAACCTCTTGTGCATCCTTAATTTTAATAGCTTCATCATTGGTGACTGTGTCTTCAACCTCTTAGGCCCAGGCTGCTACTCCTCTCCAGCTTATTTTCCTTCTTTAAGATCCTCCTTAAGACCTACTTGTTTGACAAGGCTCTTGGTCGTTTAATGTAAAATCTTCTTCAGTGGCTCTGTGCCACGTTTGCTTTCTAATGCTCCTGTGAAGGGATGTTTCATTCGATTAAATCTGCTGTTTTAGTATGTGTTGCTTAAATATGTTGCTGCACTGGTTTGTTTTATTTATCTGTTTTTATTTTGCTTCATCCTCAGATGCTACTTCTGTGGAAAAAGGGACTTTTTACGCGAATTCTACTGGTGGCATCTGGCGGGATTGCCCTTCTGTATGTCCGCTGGCGGATCATGGGCACAGGGCCCCCAGTTTTCACTGAAGTGGATAACCCAGCATCCTTTGCAGATAGTGCTCTGGTGCGGGTAAGCTGACAGTGGTACTTTTGAAAGTGCTCAAAACTCCTGGGATCAAAAATCAAACTGCTGACAAACCAATGCCTTTAACTTCTAGGAATGTTTATCATGTGTATATGTTATTTTGCGCCAACAGCCCAAATACTCTGTTCTGGTGTTTAAGTGGCACGAGCCTCCTCCCACCCCTTTTCTCAGCTCATGAGTATATCCTTCCACTCCTTTCTCACTCATGTATATCTGCATTCCCCTTGAGTGCATGCTATTGTGATTTTCATATGTTGTAAGTTTTAACATGTGCATTTCCTACTTTTGTCCATCTTCTTGAATTTCTCAATTTGGGGATTGATTGTATTGTTGGAATTTATTGTTAACCTTCATAAACACTGGCTTTGTTTGAGCTGAGGTATTGTGTCCAATTGCACTTTAGAAAGATGTCAAGGCTGAGGAAGATTTACCAGAAATTTACCAGGGATGACTTCAATTATATGTAGTGACTGGACAAGCTGGTGTTGATCTACTTGGAGCAGAGAATGTTAGGAGAGATGCCACTGGCAGGAGGTTTGGTAATCAGAAGGCATAGATTGAAAGACATTGACACAGAGTCTGTGAGGGGATTTTTTTTGTAAAATGTGGTGAGTTGTGATCTGGAATACACTGTGTGAAAGGAATCCGATTCGGTAATAGCATTCACTAGGGAATTGGAGAAATGCTTGAAAAGAAAAATGTCTGCAGGGGAAAGATCAAGGGTGGTGGAACTAATTGGACATTTCTTTCAAAAAGCTAGTACAGGTAAGATGGGTCAAATGACCACCTCCCTGTACAGTTAGATTCTATGATGAGTTGCTCACAGTACCAGTCGTTCAGATTTTCTGTCCTTCTAACCGTGCAGTATCAAAATCATGAAATATCACTCTTTGCAGGTTTCTCATTGCCACCCAAATATATAAGACAAGTGGTAATGACTTCAGTTTTACACTGGCTAAGATAGTTTTCCTTCTGATGTACAATGCCACTGGGTTCACAATTGATCTTCAACTATGTTAGTTAGCACTGGCAATGTCAAAATGTATTGCTGTTCAAAAATCTAATGTTATGCTTGTATTATTTTGTTTTATCAGGCAATTAATTATAATTACTACTACTCTTTGAGCACATGGTTACTAGTCTGTCCCTGGTGGCTGTGCTTTGATTGGTCAATGGGCTGTTTACCTCTGATTAAATCAATTGGAGACATTAGATTATTTGCCCCTCTTATACTTTGGATCTTCCTTATCGGGATCATGTTTCAAGCCTTATTCTCCACGAACACGGATGAAAAAAGGTAAGGTGTCTAGTTTTGATATTTAGAGCTGCCAGCTACAAAGAAAGCAAAGATTGGACTGGGTCAGTGCCGGGCAAATGTTTCTGTGTGGTTGGAGAGTTTAGGTTTGAAGTCATGGTCAATGTTCTCTCTAACTTTTGATTGCTGTGCAGAGCCTTTTTATTCTTCTGCGCAGTACCTTCTCGACTTCAGTAAGGCCTCCCATTAAACTTAAACAAAGAAGGTTAAGGATTGGTATAATAACGGTGTTGAGATATGTGAAAAGTTTTTTGGCAGAATAAATAAGGAGATAACAAATAACAAAGGGCAGGAGGGTCATTAACCAGAGGGGTTGTGATCTAAGAAGGTTTGCAAAAGTTTTAGGAGAAATGAGGAATTTTGTTTCATGCAGTGAGTTGTGACCTGGTATGTTCTGTCTGAAAGGAAATACATTCAGTCGTACCTTTCAAAAGGGTGATAGTAGGAAAAATGATATTTACAAGTCTTTGGAGACTGAAAGTTAATAGCACTTCACTGCTCTAACAGTCAGCATTAACGCAGTGGACTGAATGGCCTCCCCTCTTCTATGATTTTCAAAATGAGGTAGGACACATGGCTTGCTCTTAAGACCTATTCTTAAGTTAGGTGTTGGGTAGTATACAAGCATCCTGTACTGATTCATTATTAAGTCTTTATTATGGTTTATATCAGTCTTCTGAGAGAAGAGGTAAATGGAGAAGTGAAAGGGGAGAATAATTTGAAAATAATTATTTCTGTTGGCCTAAGTGTTATCTTAGATTGGATTTCATACCAGAGAACATCGACTTGGATTATACCAAATGTGCCAATTCTTGGGTGACTGCATTCATTTGAAGAGGAATTTATATGCTCTTGAAAAATTAGGGTTACACAAAATTCACACTGACGTAAGCAAATTTAGTGCATTATTCAACCCAACTGTCCACGCTGGTATTTAAGCTCCCAGCAAGATGAAACCTACTCATTGTCTTCACGTCCTAACAATGTGTGTTTCTATTCTTTTCTGTATCGTGTTTATCTAGTTTCACTTGAAGTACATTGATGTTATTCACCTCAACCTATGGTAGCAAGTTCCACGATCTTACACGTCAGTAAAGAAAATTCCAGTTCAATGAACTGTTCTTTGAGATGATCAAACATCTCCTAAAATGCATTTATGTTATTCACCCCAACCGCTACTTGTGGTAGAGAACTGCTGCTTGGATTTGTTGGCAACTATCTTATATTTATTACCCTGTCATAATCTTGTCATTGAGGTGCTGTTCCTGAATTGAATTTGGTCAATGGCTTGTTGATAGACAGTTGAGGGTGTACTTGTTAAATAAGTATCTGAAAAGGCATTCAGTGTCTGAAAACAAGATATTATTTCTGTAAGGCTGCACATTGATTTACAAGTCAAAATTGTTCTGACTCTTGGATAAGGGGAGATTACAAATGTTTTAGAAGCAATTGATGCAGTTACCCTTTGGTAATGTATTCTCTAATCAACCTATTCAGAGATGTTATTACACACTTTTGGAACAGGTGGGACTTGAACCTTGGCCTCCTGGCTCAGAGGTAGGGGCACTATCACTGCACCAAAAGAACCCTCCTCTATACCCTTGGTATTGTCCCTTATTAAATCCTCTTAATGAGATTGTAGTGTGTGTGTGTGTGTGTGTGTGTAAAACGTGATGAGTTAATGTTGTGGTAACTCTCATATCTCTCCAGAGAACTTTTCAGTGGGTTATCTAATTATGAACAAATGTTTGGATACATTTTACAGAATCCTTGTCTCTGGAATTACACTTCTGATCATCCCATTCCTTCCTGCATCGAACATTTTCTTCCGAGTAGGGTTTGTGATTGCAGAGCGGGTAATCTATCTCTCCAGTACTGGTTATTGCATGCTGTTGGCTTATGGCATTTGCATCTTGTCAAGACATGGCAGGAGATTCAAGGTTAGGGAGCAAACGTTTTACTCTTCCATCCCTGTATCAACATTTTAATCATGAAAAAGGAAGCTTGAAATGGATTTTGAAGAGCTGTGTTTAATTCTTGCTTTGATTTTCTTTAGAACATCGTGTCTCTTGCAGTGGCAGGCTTGGTAATTATGAATATTATGCAGTGTATCCGGCGTAGTTGCCATTGGAGAACAGAAGAAGATCTTTTCACAAGCGCGTTATCAGTATGTCCCTTCAATGCCAAAGTAAGAATATATGTTTATTAGGAGAAAAGAAACCTAATGCAAATGTTCGTAAATATTCATTTAAATAAGTTGAAATGGAAAGATAATGCAGGGATAGAAAGTACTGCAGCCAAAATTGCAAGTGACGCTATATAGGTGGGAAAGTAAGTTGCATTGAAGAAATAAGAAACTTATAAATGGATAGGAAGGTGAGCAGGTCGAAATTTGGTAGATGAAGCTTAACATGGATAAGTGTGAGGTTATCCATTTTTGTTGGAGGAACATGCAACTTATTATTTAAATGGAGCGAAACTTCACAGTGTTTCGGTGCAGAGTGAACTGGGTGTCCTCATGCATGAATCGCAGAAAACTAGTATGCAGGTACGATGGATAATAAGGAAGGCAAATGGAATTTTGGCATTTATTGCCAAATGATTGGAGCACAAAAGTAGGGAAGTGTTGCTGCAACTGTATAAGCCATTAGTGTACAATTTTGCTTAGGACTTGAGGAAGGATGTAGTTTATATTGGAGGCAGTACAGAGAAGATTCACTAGATTGATTTCAGAGGTGAGGAGTTTGCTTTACGAAGAGAGTGAGCAGTTTAGGCCTGTATCCTCTGGAGCTGAGAAGAATGAGAGCAGATCTAGTTGATGTATGT
Organism: Rhincodon typus; assembly: GCF_021869965.1. Classification (NCBI taxonomy): domain Eukaryota; kingdom Metazoa; phylum Chordata; class Chondrichthyes; order Orectolobiformes; family Rhincodontidae; genus Rhincodon; species Rhincodon typus. The sequence goes on along the minus strand of NC_063337.1, from coordinate 92,985,774 downwards.
AAGATGCTAAAGGGAACTGACAAAAGTAGACATACAGAGGATGTTTCCTCGTGTGGCAATCTGGAATGAGGTGTCATAGTTTTAGGATAAGGGGTTAAGGATAAGGATTTTAAACAGAGATGAGGAGAAATTGCTTCTCTTAAGGTTGTGAATTTGTGGAATTCACTATCCCAGAGTGTAATGGATGCTGGGACATTGTCCATCTCCTCCTTAAATTTACTCTCATTTTTAATTAGTAATGGGTTAACGGGTTATGGAGAGTGGGCAGGAAAGTGGCGCTAGGGCCAGGATGACATCAGCAATGATTGAGTTAAACGGCAGAGCAGGCTCAAGGGGCTGAATTGCATACTCCTGCCCCTAGCTCTTATGTTCTTATTTCCTGACTAAATTATGAATGAATGTTTCCTGACAGGTTGCATTTAATTTACTTGGCAATATAATGTTGACCATTGAATAAAATACTTGATTTTCTATAGCACCTTACACAACATCAAGACTTTAAGTATTTTACAGCCAATGAATTAATTTTTGGAGTATTGTCAGTGTTCTGATGTAGAAAATACCATATCTGTTTTATGCACAGCAACCCCCTGAAAACAGGAATCTGATCATAGCCGCATAATTTGCTTCTTGACGATATTGGTTGAAAGATAGCCATTGGAGAGGATGCCAGGGTCCACTGCCCTGTGCTTCTTCAAAGTAGAGCTGCAAATCTTTTGTATCGACCTGAGAGGGGATCCTGAGTTTGACATCTCAAGATGTCTTTCTGTCCCCCAGTAGTGCAGAATCAGCCTTGACTTTGTGCTCAAGTCACAACCTGCTGACTTTAGAGGTGAGAAAGTTGTCAACCGAGCCATGGCTAACAATGGTCACTGTGTATTGGAAGTCATTATAAAGCCTTGTAATTCCATACTGATGAAACCATTACTTTTCTGCAGGTACACTACAATGTTGGTAAAAATCTAGCTGACCGAGGAAAAGAAATATCTGCAATCCAGTACTACAGAGAAGCTGTCAGGTATTCTTACACCTTGCTCTATTTTTTAACTATATTGTTGAATGTGCACCATAACTCTCTAACTGGAAACGACTTTATTTGTGGTGGAAATTTCAGAAACCTTTATTTTTCAGACTGAACCCAAAGTATGTCCATGCTATGAACAATCTAGGAAACATCCTGAAGGAAAGGAAGGAACTACACGAAGCAGAGAAGTTGCTCTCCAGAGCTGTAGCCATTCAGTACGTCTCAATTAATGTGTAATTTGAGGGGAAGCCAAAAACTAGGGGTCATAAAGACAAGGGTGATCACTGAATGCTATGATGAGTCATTCACGAGATATCTCTTTACTCAGCGAGTTTTGAGAATGTGGAACTAACCGCTGCCACAGGATAGTACATATTATCTGTAAAAAAAAACGTGAAACCAGATAAACAAATGGGTGAGGAAGGAATATAATGTTACACATAAATACTGGAGTACCACCTGAATAACTGGGTGCAATTTTGGTTCCCTTATCAATATTCCTGCCTGAGAGGGAGTGCAACAGTGGTTCACTAGGTTGATTTCTGAAATGAGGCAATTATCATAGAGTCACACAGCATGGAAACAGACCCTTCAGTCCAACTTGTCTTTGCCGAACATAATCCCAAACTATCTAGTCCCACCTGCCTGCTCCTGGTCCATATCCCTTCAAACCTTTTCCTTTTCATATATCCATCCAAATGTCGTTTAAACATTGTAACTGTACCCACATCCACCACTTCATCAGGAAGCTCATTCCACACATGACCCACCCTCTATGTAAAAAAAAAAAAGCCTCTTGTGTCTTTTGTAAAGACTCTCTCCTCTTGCCTTAAAAATATGCCCCCTAGTCTTGAAATTCCACATGCTAGGGAAAAGACAACTACCATCAACTCTATCTGTACCTCTCATTATTTTATAAATTTCTATCAGATCACCTCTCAACCTCCTGGGCTCCACTGAAAAAGTCCCAGCCTATCCAGCCTTTCCTTATAACTCAAACCATCCATACCCAGCAACATCATGATAAATCTCTTCTGAACCTGGTCCAGCTTGATAATATCCTTCCTATAACTGGGCAACCAGAACTGGACACAATATTCCAAAAGATGCCTCACCAATATCCTGTACAACCGCAACATGACTTCCCAACTTCAATAATCAAAGGACTGAGCAATGAAGACAAGCATGCCAAATGCCTTTTTAACCAGGCTGTCTATATGGGACACAATTCTTTAAAAAATTATGTACATGCACCCCTAGGTCCCTCTGTTCTACAACATTACCCAAGACTCTACTATAATTGTATAAGCCCTACTCTTGTTTGTTGTCCCAAAGTGCAATACCTCGCATTTATCCAGATTGAACTCCAGCTGCCATTTTTCAGCCCATTGACCCATTTGATCAAGGTCCCTTTGTAATCTTAAAAAACCTTCTTCACTGTCTACAATGCCACCAATTCTGCTGTCATCTGCAAAATTACTAACAATGCCTTCTATATTCTCATCCAAATCATTTATATAAATGACAAACAAAAGAGGAACCAGAACTGATCCCTGCAGAACACTGCTGGCCACAGGCCTCCAGTCCGAAAAGCAACCCTCTACCATTACCCTCTGTCTTCTGTCATTAAGCTAATTATGTATCCAATTGTTAAGCTCACCCTGAATCCCATGTGACCTAACTTTACTAAATAGTCTTACCGTGCGGAACCTTGTCAAAGACTTTACTAAAATCCAAATAAACAAAGTCTGCAGCTCTGCCATCATCAACCTTTTGGTAACTTCCTCAAAAAAAACTCAATCAAGTTTGTGAGACCTGATTTTCCTTGCACAAAACCATGCTGACTATCTCTAATTGATTTCTGTCTCTCTAAATGTCCATAAATCCTATCTTTTATAATCACCTCCAGTAATTTACCCACAACCCAAGTCAGACTCTCAGATATGTAGTTCTCCAGTTTCTCCTTACAACCTTTCTTAAACAAAGGTACAACATTAGCCAGCCTCCAGTCATTAGGCACCTCCCCTATAGTTATAGATGATGCAAATATTTCTGCAAGGGACCTCATAATTTCCTCCCTTACTTCCCACAACATTCTGGATACATTAGATCAGGTCCTGGAGATTTATCCACCTTTATATTCTCTAAGACTTACCGAACGTCCTCTTGTGTAATGTGAACTGTTTTTAAAACATCAAAGTTTACTTCTCTGTATTCTCTTTCATTTGTGGAGAGATTGATTAGACTAGGTCTACATTCTTCAGCTTAGTCAAGGAGACGTGAACTGATTTAAATATGTAAAATGCATAAGCGACTTGACAGTGTGGATGCTGAAAGGCTGTCGCTGTGACTAGAGAGTCTGGACCATTCTTTGCTGACTGACCTGCTGTGCTTTTCCAGCTCCACATTTATTGACACTAGACCATTGGGCCATAGTATCAGAATACACAGTCTCGGCAATTTAGAACTGAGATGAGTAACATTTAATAGAATGAAAGGCTTGTGAATCTCTAGAATTCTCCATGCCAGAAAGCAATTGATTTTCAATCAATGACTATATTCAAATCAGTGGTGGAGATTGAGACATTAAAGGAATTGAGGGATAAGGGGATGATGCGGGAAAGTATAGCTGGGGTAGATCATCCATGATCAACCTGAGGGGGCAGATGGTTTACTCCAGTTTCTGTTTGACATTCTTGTGCAAATGGGAGGAGGTTGACGTGAAAGATAAACGCCAGTAAAGACCATTTGAACTGAAAGGCCTGTTTCTGAGCTGTACGTTCTATGTCACTCAGTTATGCAGTACCTTATTCTCACTTTATTCTCTATGAACAGACCTGATTTTGCTGCTGCCTGGATGAATCTCGGAATCGTGCAGAACAGTTTGAACAAATTCGAAGAAGCTGAAAGGAGTTACTGGACAGCAATAAAATACAGAAAAAAATATCCAGACTGCTACTACAATCTAGGACGTCTGGTAAGCCTATGTGAAACCTGGTGTCAGGTGATCTGAATTTGTAAATGATCAGACACCCTTTTGTTTGTTAGAAATCAAAAGTAAATTTATTCACAGGAAAATAATTTCTTTATTTGTGTACGGGCCCAAAACAAGAGGCCATTAATAAAACAAGAGCAAAACAGTGGGCAGGTAGATTTCTGGAACATAGACTAACAGTCCTGGAAATACTCAAGAGGTCAGGCAATTTCAGTGGCAAGACTTTAAATATTCAATCTTTTCTTTCTGCATAAATGGGCCAACATGGTGGCACAGTGGTTAGCGCTGCTGCCTCACTGCACCAGGGACTCAGGTTCGATTCCAGCCTCTGGCATCTCTCTTGTGTGGAGTTCGCACATTCTCCCTGTGTCTGCATAGGTTGCCTTTTGGGTGCTCCGCTTTCCTCCCACAGTCCAAAGATGTGCAGGTTAGGTGGATCAGCCATGCTAAATTGCTCTGTAGTGTCCAGGGATGAGCAAGCTGGGTGGACTAGTCATAGTAACTGCAGGGTTTCTAGGATAGGATTGAGGCTAGGTCTGGTCTTTAGAAGGTCGGTGCAGACTCGATGGGCTGAGTGGTGTCTTTCTGCACTATAAGGATGCTATGCTTCTAGATGCTGCCTGATCTGCTGAGTATTTCCAGCTGATTGTGTCTGTAAATATAAGACAGTCAATAATTAATCTAATAGGAAATTCAGGAGAAATCTGTTTTATCTGGAGAGTAATGAGAATGTGGAGCTTGCTTGACCAATAGATAGACTGCATGGTGGACCTCAGGCCATCAAGAGGGTTGCATCAGTTCACATTCAGTGATGTTTTGAGGACATCCTTAAAGTATTTCTGCTGTCCTCCTGGGAATCTCTTGGCACCGCCACGTTCTGAGTGGAGCCGTTGCTTCAGGAATCTGGTTTGAGGCACACGAATGACGTGGCATGTCCAGCAGAGGTGGATTTGCATGATTTAGCACGTCGACACTGGGCAAGTTGGCTTGAGAGCTGAAGAAGTTGTTGAACAATCTGGAAATACTAGGCCAATGCAACCTAATACCAACACTCCAGTGTATTCCAAAAAAATAAAGCTTTGGGCAAATATCACCTTTAATGGCTGGTTTTATTTTTCTGCTATTTTCAAACCTTTCATTTCCTTTTAGTATGCAGATCTGCACCGTACTGCAGAAGCTCTGAATGCATGGCGGAATGCTACTCTTCTCAAACCTAACCACAGCCTGGCTTGGAATAACTTGATCATATTACTTGACAATACAGGTAACAGGTTGTATTCTGTATTTGTATAATCATGCTTATTTTCTTTATAGAGATTAGCTCGTTTAGTTTAAAATAGCATTTATTAATTATTTTGAGTTGTGCAATTCAAATGCTTTAGGTTTCAGGTAATTTCTTTTCTGTTTAGCGGTAACGGAATAAATTTCAAAGTTTACTTGTCTTTGTCCTTAGGATGTATTTTGAGGCAGTTGTTACAAACTAAGTTAATACTCCAACGCTATGACCTCTATCAACAAAAATGAAAAGGGCAGCAGACATATGGAATGCCATTATCTGCAGTGTTCCCTCCAAGCCATACGCCATCCTGACTTGAAAATAAATTGCTGTACTTTCACTGTCACTGGATCAAGATCCAAGAGCTTTTCTTTTTGTTTTTACTGACAGCATTGTGGGGTACTGAGACCATATGTACTGCGGCAGTTCAAGAATGTGACTTATCTCCCCAAAGCCAGTTAAAGATGAGCAATGAATGCTGGCCTGTGATGCTACATTAGAGCATGATTTAAAAAATAAATAAATTTAACACAGGCTAAGAATGTTAGCGAGAACTTTGTAATCTTGCCTAGTTCAGTGCAGCATTTGAGCGGTGTATCTTTTCATGACAGATTAAGTAAAACTCAGTCCTTTGACATTCACAAGTAAGGGTTAAGCCTAGGTGCAACAGGCAAAACAAAATACTTTACAATATAGAAGATGCAAATAGCAGTCAAATAACCAATACATTCTTAGCTCCTTATAGAGTCAGACAGCATGGAAACAGACCCTTCAGTCCAACCAGTCCATGCTGACTGTAATCCCAAACTAAACTGGTCCCATCTGCCTGTGTTTCGCCCATATCCCTCCAAAGATTTCTCATTCGTGTACTTATCCAAATGTCTTGTAACTGTACCTGCGTCCACCACTTTTTCTGGCAATTCATTTCACATACTAACCACGCTGTGTGTAAACAAAAAATATTGCCCCTCATCCTTTTTAAATCTTTTTTTCTCCTCTCACCTTAAAAATATGCCTCCTAGTTTTGAACTCCCCCCATCCTAGGAAAAAGACCCTTGTCATTCACCTTATCTATGCCCCTCATGATTTTATAAACTCACTAAGGTCACCTTTCAACCTCCTATGCTCCAGTGAAAAATGTCCAATGGGAACCACAGTGTGGAGGCTGCAGCATTGCGAAGTGGGAAAATCTTGGGTCTTGCAGCAGATCATCATGAGCCTTGAAGGTTTGCACCACAATTTCCACTGAGTGCTTGAGACATTTGCATCAGAATCGTACAAGCATTGCTGCAAGGCTAACGGGGAAGAATGAATTTGCATTCATGTAGTGCCTTTGGCAGGGATGTTCCAAAGCGCTTCGCAACCAACAAAGTATTTTTGAGATAGTAGGAACTGCCAATGCTGGAGAATCTCTGAGACAACAAGGTGTAGAGCTGGATGAACACAGCTGGCCAAGCAGCATGAGAGGAGCAGGAAGAAGGGTCTAGACCCGTACCTACACTGGCCCTAAACCCCACCTCTTCCTCCGTTACATTGATGACTGTATCGGCGCTGCCTCGTGCTCCCACGAGGAGCTCGAACAGTTCATCCACTTCACCAACACCTTCCACCCCAACCTTAAGTTCACCTGGACCATCTCTAACACCTCTCTCTCCTTCCTGACCTCTCTGTCTCCATCTCGGGCAACCACCTAGAAACCAATATCCATTTCAAGCCTACCGACTACCACAGCTACCTAGAATACACCTCCTCCCACCCACCTTCCTGCAAAAATGCCATCCCCTATTCCCAATTCCTTTGCCTTCGCCGCATCTGCTCCCAGGATGAGGCATTCCACTCCCGTACATCTCAGATATCCTCGTTTTTCAAGGACCGCAACTCCACCCCCGTGGTCGAGAATGCTCTCGACCGTGTCTCCCACATTTTCTGCAACTCATCCTTCACACACCCTCCCCGCAATAACAACCAAAAAAGAATCACCCTCGTCCTCACGTACCACCCCACCAACCTCCGGATCCAACGCATCATCATCCGACACTTCCGCCATCTGCAATCCGACCCCACCACCAAAGACGTTTTTCCCTCCCCACCCTTATCTGCTTTCCGGAGGGACCACTCTCTCCGTGACTCCCTTGTCCGCTCCACACATCCCTCCAGCCCCACCACACCCGGCACTTTTCCCTGCAACCTCAGGAAGTGCTACACCTGCCCCCACACCTCGTCCCTCACCCCCATCCCAGGCCCCAAGAAGACTTTCCACATCAAGCAGATGTTCACCTGCACATCTGCTAATGTGGTATACT
>NC_063337.1:92945792-92977776 GCF_021869965.1 Rhincodon typus | reverse complement strand
CCCCCATCTCCTACCGACCAACCTCATCCCGCCCCCTTGACCTGTCCATCCTCCCTGGACTGACCTACCTCCCTACCTACACTCACCTTTACTGGCTCCATCCCCGCCTCTTTGACCTGTCTGTTTCCTCTCCACCTATCTTCTCCTCTATCTATCTTCTATCCGCCTCCCCCTCTCTCCCTATTTATTTCAGAACCCCCTCCCCCATTTCTGATGAAGGGTCTAGGCCCGAAACGTTAGCCTTCCTGCTCCTATGATGCTGCTTGGCCTGCCGTGTTCATCCAGCTTAACACCTTGTTGTCTCAAAGTATTTTTGAAGTCTGGTTACTGTTATAATGAAGGAAATATGGTGGCCAATTTTCAGACAACCAGATCCCAAAAATGACAATGAGGTAATGGTGATTTTTTTGAGAGAGAGAGAGTGCATAATTTGGAGCATTGCTGCTCTATTCATTTCATTTCCACCTTTTCGGCCATTGCCTACATCAAATGTACTGGAATAGTAAGGAAGGCTTATGATTTCCGCAATGCAGGCATATTGTTCTATTATAAAATGTAATTTAAGGATGACCTTTCACCCATTGTACCTGAAACAGCTCTTTAAAAGCGTTTCCAATTTATCCCAGTCTCCTTGCTCTTTCCTAAGAGCCCTGTAATTGTGTTCCTTTTTAGGGGTATAACCAATTTCCTTTTGGAAGTTATAATTGAATATCTTTCTACCACAGTTTCAGGAAGTGCATTCCAGATCAACATTCCGTTTGCTGCATAAAACCAGTCCTCCTAATCCCCCTGGCTTTTTGTTGCCAATTACCTTAAGTCTTCGTCCTTTGTTTACTGATCCTCTTGCTAGTGAAAATTGCTTCTTCTTGTTGTTCAAGGCACTTAATAACATTGAACACTACTTTGGGAGAAGGGCACCATCAAGCAAGCATAATATTAAAAAAATAGTTAAAATGGAAAAATAATATGTTACCAAATGAATTTGCTAAAAATTCAAAATTAAGAATTTTCAAGATGTACACTGTTGTTATGCAGAATCTTAATCTAGATGCTGTAAACTGCATGTAACTACGAAGGGTGGAGTTTCTGCTTTGGGTGCACTGAGCAATCCAGTCACACATTCTGCCTGTTTTGAGAAGTTTTTCTCCCCCCTGAAGTTTTCTCTGAAACTTATTTATATCTTGGTAAATGCAAAATCAACCATAATCCAGCACAACCAGGCAACATTTTAAAAAGCAAAATTAAAACTAAATTTATTTTTTAAAAAAAGTCCTGGATATATTCTAGAGTAGTAACCTGATGCAGTTTGACTGAAATGTGTTTATCGCGAAAAAAACACATTAAATCTGTAATATCCACCACCTGAGTGTAACCTAATTTTAATTTGCTAAGTTGATTTAGCAATTAGTCAGAACCATTATCTAGTTAGATTGGATACAGTAATCAGCTCCTTTGTAAATTTAATAAAACATTCATTCAAAAGTTTTCCTAATGTTCTTTATTAGTTCAGCATAAAAAGATTCCGTTTAGCTTTTGGAGCCTCCTCAAATGCCCAAAATTGGCAGAAACTTGTCCTGACAATTCACCAAAAGAGCATGGCTAGATATTTTTTCAAACCAATGCTGAAGATTGTGGAAGTTTGAATTGTGTGTAATATATTTGACTTCTAAAATTCTACAGTTTCTTTCTGGCAGTGACACTGATTTTGAGTGAATTTCACTGCGAAGAAACCAGTGCAAGTGAGCAGAAACTGTACCATAGTCAGAACTGCTCCAAATGACTGTGTTGTTTTAATATCTAAAATGAGTGCTGTTTTATTAACTAGGTAATTTAGCACAAGCTGAAGCAGTTGGAAAAGAAGCTCTAAAATTACTACCCAATGATCATACAATCATGTTTTCATTTGCAAATGTGCTCGGTAAATTGAAAAAATACAAGGTGAGTTGGTACAAGTTGCAAATTTCATACAGGTTTATTTTTTAAAGTATATGTAAGACCCACATAATTGTGCATGTAAAGTAAGGTACTTTTTATTCTGTTTTCAAGCCATCAAATAAGTGGAGCTACAAGATGAAAAATCTTAAAATTCAGTCCAATAATCATGAACAAAATGATGTCTTGATTTTTTTTGCGCAGAAGTCACTGTTTGCTAACGCAATTGGCAATAGTTGTCCAGCTTGGGATGTTAAATCGTTCAGTTGAGTGAAACGTGACTGGTGAGAAATAGTCTTGTTTTGAACAGTGTATGCTGTGGTTCCATGGGTGCACACTTGCACCTGAGTTAGACAGTTCTGGTTTCAAGCTCTAATCTGGAGTCAAAATCCAGGTTGGCACTCCCAGTGTAATACTGGTCAAGTGCTGCATGGTTGAAGAGACACCATTTCAGAAGTGTAGGCAAGTTCTCCCCAGTGTCCTGACCAATATTAAACCCTCAACTGCCAAAACAAATCATCTGGTCATTATCACGTTTCAATGCTATATTCCTGTGTGTAAATTGGCTGTCAAGTTTCTGACATTATAACAATGATTACAGTTCAAAGTTACTTACTGTGTGCAACCAAGAGAATTAATGATTTTAAAGTGAAGGTGCCCTCGGTAGCAGCAATAATAATACTATTGAATTTTAAATGCATTTTCAACTAGAACAGAGTAGATCCAAATTTAAAATGTTAAACATTTAATAAGGGCAATTATGAGGACATGAAAGCAAAGCTAACTAAAGTGAAGAAGCAAATTAGGTTAGGGGTAGGTCAATAGAGATGCAGTGTCAGACGTTTAAGAAAATATTTTGGAATGTAAAAAAGGTTAAATAGTATCAACTTAAAACAAAAAGCATATCTTTTCACAAGGATGGGTAGCAGATCAGATGATCGGCCAGGATATGAAAAAACAGCAAAGAATGACTAAAATTAACAAGGATGGAAAAATCATAGTAGAAGAGAAAGCTAGCAAGAAGTGTAAAATCAGATAGTAAGAGTTTACATCGATAATTTTAAAAAGGTGAACAAAGTGAATGTTGGCCGAATAGAAAGTAAATCTTGGGAATTAATAATGGAAAATAAGGCAATGGCAGATGAATCGAACAGATATTTTACAATGGTCTTCAATATAGATGATACAATTAACATCCCAGAAATAGCTGTAAATCAGTAAATGGAGTAACTCAGGAAAGTAACAATCACTGGAGAAGTTCTACTGAATAAATTGTTGGAGCTGTGAGGTGACAAGGACCCTGATCCTGATGGATTTAATTCTAGATGCTTAAAAGTGGCTAGTGAGATATTGGTGTTATTTTTAATTTTCCAAGATTCAGCTAAGGTTCCTGTCAATTGGAAGATTACAAATGTACTTCTTCTTCTGTTCAGGACAACAAAAGTAGGAAGCAAAAAGCTTAATATCAGACAAAGGTCAGGTGTTAGAAACTATTATTAAGGATATTACAGCAGGGCATTTAGAAAAGTTCACAGTAATGAAGCAGAATCAACATAGTTTAATGAAACTGTGGTTAAACAATTTATTGGAGTTCTTTGAAGAAGTAACATGTGCTGTGGATAAAGGAGAGCCAGTGGATAATTAGTGTACTTAGATTTCCATGAAGGCATTTCATAAGGTGCCACATCAAAGGTTATTGCAGAAAATAAAAGGCCTTGGTGTAAGGGGTAACATTTACATGGATTGAAGATTAACTACCGAATAGGAAATGGAGATTAATCATAAATGCATCATTTTCTGATTAGCAAGATGTGACAAGTGATGTGCCTTAGGGATCAATGCTGTATTCTCAAAAGTTAGTACAATGACTATTGTATGAAACTAATTGGATGAAATGATTGAAGATATGGTTGCTAGATTACCTGCTCATGCATAGATCAATAGGAACGGAAGTTGTGAAGTGAATAATAAGAGAATCTCAATGTCCTAGTGTATAAAACGCAGAAGATTAGATTGCAGGCATGTCAATCAGTTAGGAAAGCAAATAGAGCGTTATTGTTTGTTGCAAAGCAAATTGAATCCAAAAGTAGGGTTGGAATGTTTCAGTTTATCAGCTACACAGAGTACTGATGGCACTACATCCGTGGTACTCTTTTCAGTATTGGTCTCCTTCACTTAAGGAAGGAAGTAAATGCTCTCTAAGTACTTCAGAGGAGATTTATTAGCCTAATGCTGAAGAGCAGCAGATGGAGTTTAATTTAGATGAATGTGAGGTGCTGCATTTTGGTGAGACAAATCAGGGCAGGACTTGTACACTTAGTGGTACGATCCTGGGGAGTGCTGCTGAACAGAGAGACCTTGGAGTGCAGGTTCATAGTTCCTTTAAAAGTGGAGTCCCAGGTAGACAAGATAGTGAAGAAGACGTTTAGTATGCTTACCTCTGTTGGTCACTGCATTGAGCACAGGAGTTGGAGGGCCCATGTTGTGGCTGCACAGGACATTGATTAGGCTGCTTTTCAATACGGCTTGCAATTCTGTTCTCAGCTATAGGAAGGATGTAGTGAAACTTGAAAGGATTCAGAAAAGATTTACAAGGAAGTTCCCTTGGAGCACTGGAGGCTGAGGGGTGATCTTGAAGAGGTTTATAAAATCATGAGGAGCATGGATAAGGTGAATAGCCAAGGTCTTTTTCCCAGGGTGGAGGAGTCCAAAACTAGAGGGCGTAGGTTTAAGGTGAGAGGTGAAAGATTTAAAAGAGACCTAAGGGGCAACTTTTCCGTGCAGATGATGGTGCGTATATGGAATGAGCTACCAGAGGAAGTGGTGGAGGCAGGTACAATTACAACATTTAAAAGGTATCTGGATGGGTATATAAATAGGAAGGATTTAGAGGGATATGGGCCAAATGCTGGCAAATGGGATTAGATTAATTTAGGATATCTGGTCGGCATAGACAAGTTGGACTGAAGGGTCTGTTTCCATGCTGTATGGCTCCGTGACTCTATAATGCCTGGACACTGTTCCAGAAGGCAGAGCAACACTTCTCAGACTATATAATTCAAGTTTGCTCTGTGATCAGGGACAGGAGGATGAGGTAAGTATGGGGACCTAGGGGGTTCAATGTAATTGTCCAACAGTTACAAAGTTCTTATAAGTTGTGCAGACAAGAATGGGGACTTCGGGAAGGATGAGCAAACATGACCACATCACTTGTACTGGGATGCATTCAAGTGGGCAGAGAAAGTAGGGTGATAGTTAGTGTTCTCTGTAGCTGTGAACGGGAGTTCCGAAGACAGTGTTGCCTGCTGGTGCCAGGATTAAGGACGTCTCCTCAACGGAGATGATCTTGGAGTACAAGAGGAGGGCATAACCACAGAATAAGGGATCACCCCGTCAGGACCGAGATAAGGAGGAATACCTTCAATGAGGTTAATGAATCTGTGGAATTCTTTACCACAGAGACCTGTTGAGGCTAGGTCATTAAATATATACAAGGCTAAAATAGATTTTTAATCAATAAAGGAATGAAGAGTTATGGAGAAAAGGAAGGAAAGTGAAGTTGAGAATTATCAATTCAGCTATGACCTCATTTAATGGTGAAGCAGACTGCTTCTACTCTTACATATTATGGCCTTATACCTGGATAGGGTGGGTTGTCTTTTGAAGAAAAGTTGGACAGGTTATCTTTATACCAGCTGCGTTTAGAAAACTTGATTGAAACATATAAGATCTTGAGGAGGCTTAACAGAGAGGAAATGGAAAGTAGAATTTAGAACTACAATTTGCTGTTTAAAGATATGATTCCCCATTTAAGGCAGATGAGAAATTTTTTTGAGAGTTAAGTATCTTTGGAACGCTTTTTGCTTTCTCAAAAGGCCATGGAACCAGAATCTATAAATACAGGTATTTCTGCTATATCATATGTTTCGTTAACGCAAATTGGCTGTAACGCGATTGATGAATAGTGGGCGCTGTTTGGATAAAGCAAACTTTTTGCTGTAGAGGTATAGCAATTTTTTTTCACTTTAGCGATTTCCCTTTAACGTAATTTTCTATAGCACGAGGTCACACAAGAATGCAACTATCGCATTATAGGAGAAATACTTGTATTCTGTAGGTAGATTCTTGATGAGAAAGGGTTGGAAGGTTATTGAGAGTAGGTGGGAATGTGGAATAGTCAAATCAACTATGATCTTAGTGAATGGTGGAGTTAGCAGAAATGTGACATCTTATACCCCTATGTGAATGCCTAGAGATACATCTATAAGAAACTAGCAGTGTATTTTCAGCCATAATCTTGTTGAATGGTGGAGCAGGCTTGAGGGGTTGAATGGCCTCCTGTTCCTGATTCATATGTTCGTATGTTCTTGGCTTGCTTGCGAATTCCCCAAGTGCTTCATGGTCAACGACGAACTCTAGAATTGCAGTTACTGTTGTAGGAAACTGGACCCCCACTTCTGGTATAGCAAGCTCCCACAAACACAGCAATATAAGAATGAACCCACAGCTTTCTGACTCAGATGCATGAGTGCCACCAGATATTTAACACGTGGAAGCAGCAAACCTACCATAATGTCAGGATGTCACTTTAACTTTATTCTTGATGAATTATTTGATCAAGGTTCTTATTCTGTTTTTTGTTTGTTTATATTAATAATGTTAATGGTTTACTTGTAAGCTCATGTAAACTGTGAACTACTTTTATATGCACAGGAATCTGAAAATCTGTTTCTAAAAGCACTACAGATTAATCCTACCATAGCAAGCTATCATGGAAATTTAGGTAGGTGTCATTTTGAAACGACTAAAGCTTTGAAGATCTTCAAATTATTTGTTGCAGCGCTATATACCTTCCCTGTCTTCCTGTTGGAGATTACTGTATTTTGCCTGTTCATACCTGTGATTAAATTTCTCTAACATTCCTTGCAATTACTGCAAAGATAGCTAAAATGCTAATTGTTATTGTAAGTCTAAATGTTAATTCATACAGATCCACATTTGGAAATACAAATTCTCTGAAAGCAAATAGATTTTAGAATGAAGATTTTACAGTGTGTCCTGTAGAACAGCTAGTACCAAAGTAGGTCAATGTTGTTTCCTTGTACCTATTAAGAACCATGTGGTCACAATCCTAACTTATGCCCAAGTCCTGAACATACATGACCTTCATTGTCCCCTAGTTTAACAATATGTCAATATCACAATCCCTGTTCTGGTTTTTACATCCCCCAATTCTCCAATTCTAGCTTCTTGTGCATCCCTGATTTTCATTGTTCTACTGTTGGCAGCTGTGCCTTCATGTATCTGGAGCCCAAGTTCCAGACTTTGCTTCTTATAATCTCTTCCCCCTTTCTCCCCCTTTAAGATGCTGCATAAAACCTACCTTTCTGATTGAGTCAGGTCACCTGCCCTGATACTTCCTTATATAACTCATTATCAAATTTTGTTTGAGCTGTCTCTTGTGAACTGGTTTGGGTGTTCATTATAAGTGCTGTAGAAAGGCAGGTTCACAATTATTATAGCACAGGAGGATCTCATTTGGCTGATTGTGTGTCTCTCTCTAAAGAGGCATTTCACTTAATGCTATTGCTCTGCCTTCTCTGCATATGTTTGCAGATAATAATCCTTTTTGAATGCCTCAATTGAACTTACTTCCACCACACTGTCAGGCAGTGTATTCCAGATCTTGCAGGACAGTGCTTTCCCTTATGCCCCATTGTTTCTCTTGCCATTTACCTTAGATCTGTGTCCTCCGGTTCTCTATCCAGTCACCAATGGGAATGTTTTTCTCTACCTGCTCTGTCCAAATTCTTCCATGTTTTTGAATAACTTTCCACAAGAAAAACAGGCTCCAGTTCTTCAGTCAATCTATGAAACTAAAATTCCTCATCCCTATAACCTTTCTCATGAATGTTTTCTGCTGTCTCTCCAACGCCTTCACATCCTTACTAAAATGTTGCACCCAGGATTGGACACAATATTCTAATTGATACCAAACCCATATTCTATCCAAGTTCAACATAACTCACTGCTTTAATATTTAGTGTTCCTATGAATAAAGCCCAGGATGTCTGATGCTTTATTAACTGCCCTCTTAACTTGTCCTGCAAACCTCAATGATTTATATTTACATTCAAGCAGATCCCTCTGCTCTTGCAACCCCTTTAGTATTCTACATTTTATTTTGTATTCTCACTACATTCTTCCTTCCACAAGGAATCATTGCAAAACACCATACATTTTAAAATCATCCATAACAGTAAATGTCCCATACCACTTCACATTCATATTGTCAAAGATGATCAGAAGGCCATGCTGTCTAACCTAACCATAAGTTGATTTTTGAATGGGGAAAATGGCATTTCCATTTAACTGAAACCTCAAGTATATATCTGTAGAGTGATAGAGCAATAACTGTCATTAATATTGAACAGCTATGTATGGGTCATGGCAGAATCTTTTTGAGGGGTTCCCTTGAGGGCTTTCTTTAATTTTGGGGATGCATTTTGATTTGCAGGGCTAATACTTTTCATTCACATTAACTCCTTTATTAGGTGATGCAGTCACATTACCTACTGTATCTGTGTTGACACATAAGGTTGTCACATAGAAAAAGAATTGGAAGAATTCTTCAATATCCTTTAATAGTGATCAATTCCAATAAACTTAAATCACAGTTCACAAAGAAAGCATTAGTTTTTTAATTACCACAGTTTTTACATTGGCACAACACAACAGGCTTAAACTAGTATAAGATTTTTTTTTTCAAAATGTATCATTTTTATCGTATATGGGTATAATTTAAATATAAGACATGCTTCTGTGCACCAAAAGGCATCATGCTTAATACACCTTTGCAAGTGGGTGATGTCACTTCCATCGCACTTTCACAAAGCTGAAATATTTTAAACATGCAGATACTACAATTTTTACTGTATCTCAGAATTAAATTTAACGATTGATATTGTATACATTGCAATAGTATCCGCTACAACCTTCCCCAAAGAGTAGCTCGTGAATGCATGCAAATTGTAGTGAAAGATGCAGAATTCATTTACAAGTGATTCATTACCTTAGTGATTTTTAAATTTTCCTGGCTCCTAGTTTGCTGAGTGCTACTTTGTTAACCAGTTTGGAACTTGTTCTATGCACCTTTTTGTCCCTTCCACCCTCCTTGAAGCCATCTTCTTGTTTCCAGTCCCAATGAAACCTTTGTGTGTGTGTCTCTCTCTCTCTCTCTCTCCTCTCGCTCGCTGGCTGTCTCTCTCTCTCACACACTCTGTCTCACACTCTCTCTCAGGCCTTGCAGACCCTGACATCCCTCAAATCATTTGTGGTACCTTCACACACCACCTCCACCACCCTCCCCCACTCCCGGCCCTGGTCCTGGTCCTGGTCCTGGTCCTGTTCTCCCCCAGAGCCATTGCAGCCAGCTTTTCCTTGATTGGTTGCATCCCCGAATTAATATCTCAGGGTGATTTGCGTTAGATTCACTCTGCATCCAAAATGCTATTTTGAACACTGATATAAATATGCTGAGTACACGATAAAGCTCTCTTTATGTTTATCCAGTAGTATTCCTGAAGTGTAATCGCATGTGCAGCTCGAACTGAATCATAAATGCATTAGGAGGCCATTTAGTCCATTGTGCCTTTGCCAGCTCTTTGAAAGAGCAGTTCCATTCATCCCACTTTGACACAAACCCTTGCTCTCACCCCATAGCCCTGCAAAGTCATTTTCCTTCTGAAGTTTACCATTGAACCTGCTCTTTTTTAGGCAGTGAATTTCAGATTGTAACGACTCTGAAATAAAATTCTCCATATTCCCTTGGATGTTTTCCTATATGTGTTAAATCTGTGCCGTCTGTTATGGACACATCTAATAGGAAAATAATTTCTTCTTGATTGCTATCTAAACTCTATACTTTTGGACAATTGTATTAAACCTCCTCTTGTTGTTCCCAGCTCTCAGGAGAACAAGCTCAGCTTCTGCAATTAATTTGTAGTTCTCTATTCTATGATACCAGATAACCTTCAACCATTGTTTGGATAATAAGTTTGTCCTTCTCCTGCAGCTGTACTTTACCATCGCTGGGGGAGACTCGATCTAGCTGATAAAGAATACAAGCTCGCTCTGAAGCTTGATCCAACCTCTCCGGGGATTGTGGAGAACTACAACTTGCTGAAGAAAAAACTTGAACAAGTCAAGAAAGGCCAGCATTGATGGGAGAAGGTTGAAAGATAACTGAACTTACAGGATCTCTCTATCAGAAAATGGTTAACTCCAACACTATTGAAATAAATTTGCACACAAATCTCAGCACAAGCCACTTGTACATCATGTTTGTACCGTGAAAGTCCTAGTTCCATGTCTACAGTTTCCCTGTATAATGCCGCCTTCAAAAGTTCACTGAATTCTGTCTTAAATGTTACAACAATCTCAGCACTTGTAGCCATTTGCACTAGTACACTGTCTTGAAAAATCTAATCCAATTCCAAACATAACAGGCTGTGTGAGTATTGGAACTGATATTATGATCCCAATACTTTACAGTAAATCCAAATAAAGATAAATTTCCATTTTTTTTCTATCAAATCTGTAGGTTTTTACTTCACTGTTTTTTCTCAGTTCTGGTCCTGTGAGCTACAACTCCTTTTCCTTGAAAACTCTCATCACTTTGGACTTCCCCAGCTTTGAATAACTAGTGGTCTAGAGGTTTCATAAATTAAACTCTTGCACTCAGGTACCATATTCAGTTAATTGGCTTTAACAATTGCATTTTCTAAGAGAGGCTATACTTGCATCTGACTCCAGTCAGATCTCCTTGAACTTCCCAAAAGTTTTTGAACTAAATGAAGAAAAATGTTGCTTCTGCAAAGTTATGTTTTTTTTCACTCTGGTTGTAAACCTCCACAGTATAAACAAGCATCCATTAACTCTCCGGGAGGTATAGACTGAATTAAAGCAGTGGTTCTAGAAAGACTGACCTAGTTAATTTTTAAATCTCTTCACAAAAATAGACCAATACCCATTTGCCACTACTTTGATATGCAAACACTTTTTTTAAAAAAAAGTCTCACTTCTTTCATCATAATTAGGATGTCGTTGCCCAAATCTGATAGTAAACCCTTGGATCCAGTATCACAAGTGATAGAATGATGTGTTTTTGGACCCAGATGTGCAAGAGGTAAAATACAGAGAGTTGTTTTAAAGAATGACGTGATCTCATTACAACATACAAAATTCTTACAGGCCAGCCGAGGAAAAGTGTTGGCCGTAGTTAGGGGCATGGTGGGGGTGGGAATGATCGATGGTTGGTCAGATATTGAACTTCTGCACCCAAAGGGTGGTGTATCTTTAGAATTCTCGAGCCTGGGGGCTGTGCTGATTCAGCATTGAGTAGATTTGAGACTGAGGTTGATGGATTTCTATGTATTAAAATGTCAAGGGGAACAGTGCAGGAAAATAGTTTTGAAGTAGAGGATTAGCCATGATCTCATTGAATGACGGAGCAGTCTCCAGTGACTGAATAGCTTACATCTGGTACTAGTCCTCATGTTTTTATTCAAATCCTTAAACCTATTCTGTCTTTCAGCTAAATCATGACAGATCTTAGTCATCTACCCATCTTAGTTTGTGATCCTAACACTTATCAAAAACAAATCTTTCAATCTCCATTTTTAAACTTGCAACTGACCCCAACCTCAAATGCTTTTTGGGGTGGATTGCTCCTGATTTCTTCTACTCTTTGAGTGAAGAGGTGCCTCCTGACATCACACCTGAATAGCCTGACCTTAATTTCAAGGTTCTACTGTCGCCACAGGAGAAAAGTTTTACCCCTCTCTCTGCCCTTCAGATTCCTTTAGTTATCTTAAACATATCCATTAGACCAGTCCTAAATCTTGTAAACTAACTTCTCGGTCAATGCAGAATTCCTTATTTGATCCTTGTAGTCATTCTGGTGAATCTGTGCTGCACATCCTCCAAGGGCCAGTATATCCTTTCTGAAGTGCAGTGCCCAGAAAACTGATTGAGATGTTCTAACTTGAATCTGGCCAAAGCTTTATACAACTGTAGCATTGTATTCCAGATTTGAGATTAATGGCCAGTGTTCCATTGATTTTGTTTTTGTTGTTGCATCTGTCCACTAGTATTTTGTGATTTATGTCCTTGGACCATAAATAACTCTCTTCCTTCACAGTTCCTGGTTTCTCAATATATAGAAAACACTCTGGTCAACTTTAGTTGGGGCCCATATTGAATGTCATTTGTGACAGGGGAGAGTAGGGAGCAACTGACTTCTGTTTAGTTTTCCCAGTTTGAACCGTTTCTTGCATGAACATTGATGAGAGACGAGGAGAAATCAATGCACGATCCATCTGCAAGTGGAAGATACTGAGAGAAAATATTAAAACTTTTCAATTTATATTGAAGTGTTTTGCATTGTTTCTGAATGTGCCTTCATTTTGGATCACCTTGGGAATTAGAGCAAACATTTAAGCAAATAGTGAGTTTATATGGAAACTTAATTGCCCAATGGGATACATCAGTGGCATGTTTTGAATTGTATATATTAAAATATGCTTTTACTATCCATTAAATGTTTGTAATATGATAAATATTAAGTCTAACTGTTTACCTCATGTATGACTGGAATGTAATAGTAGATCACGTTATTAAAGTTACATAGAATTTACAGAATAAAAACAGGCCATTTGGTCTAGCTGGCCCATGCAAACGCTCTACGTGAGCCTTCCACTACTACTAGTTTAGCATGTTGTTATCTCTGTAACCTTTTCCTTTCTATTGTTATATGACTTTCCCTCAACACTGCTATTCATCCTAGGCCATTCCAAGTTCCACATTTCCACCATCTGCTGTTAAAGTAAGTTTTCTTTTTCCCCTGAATGTCTTGCTGGACTTAGCAGAACTACCTTCTATTTATGGCTCAGCCTTGATCTCCTTGGAGACATACCTGCAACTCCTCTATCGAAATCTTTTTCTAACCATAAAGACTTCTTTAATGTGTGTGACGTGTTCTCTGACGCAGTCAAGAGACATGAGTAATTTGCAGCAGATTGAGTCTGATTGCGACGTTGATATCTGACAATTCAGTCGTTCCAGTTAGTATATGGTTGTGAAAGTTTTCCCTTTTGTTAGTTTTGTAGTCGTACAGCAATGCAGCAAGGACAAAATGGTAAAATATTACACCGTAGCATCTTACAGCGCAGAAAAGGTGCTCCAGCCCATCGAGTCTGCACTGACATAATTACCATTTAAAGGTGCACTAATCCCACTTTCTTGCACTTGTCCCATATCCTTGAATGTTTTATTTCAAGTGCTCATACAGTTTTTTGTTTTGAAATATTGTAAGGTTTCCAGCCTCCCCTACCTTATCAAGCAGTGCATTCCAGATTCCCACTACCCTCAGAGTGAAAAAGATTTTTCTCAAATCTCCTCTGAATCTCCCACCCAATACCCTAAAACTATGATTAATGGTAAAAATATAACTGTCAAGGAGTTTGTAATATTGTTACCCTACCAGCTCCCGAAAGTTAAGATAAAAATTGCTTTGAAAATTTTCACTGGTGTGAGGACCAGTTACTTGTGAACGCTGACATTAGATATTTAGCCACCCCTGCACAAATAGATGAATGTGGAAAGAAGTGAAGAGGTTTAGGAAGGGTATTCCAGAAAAGCACTGCCAACAATGTGGGCGCGATTGAAATCTGCGATTTTGAAGGGACCGGAATTGGAGGACTGCAAAGGCCTCAGATTTGTGGGACTGGAGGAGATTGCAAAGGTCAGGAAAGAGGGCACGTTCTGGGGGAATTTGGAAATGAGGATGAGAATTTTAGAACCAAAGATTTACCAGTCTCTGAGCCAATGTAGGTCATTGAGCAAAGGGGGCTATGGCTGAATAGGATCTGGTGTGAGCAGTGGAATCTTGAATGAACTCAAGCTTACAGAGGATGGAATGTATTGCAATCGTGAAGACTAGAGGTAACAATGGAGAAAATATGTCCAGGTGATGTAAAACCTATAATAATTTCAACGTTGAAGCTTTTTGTCTTACACTTGTGACAAATGAGAAATACTAAATTTCAAATTACATTATTTGTACAACTGGAGGAAAGGATGTTGATTGGTTGGTAAGTTGACTGATTGACAAGGTGTTGCCATAGAGAAAGCAATGGAAAATGATAAATTCCCTAATCTCCTGAGTAATTTTAAAATTATGCAGGTTGATTGAATATGGCCTGATTTTTGCCTATTGTGTTTGATTTGGTCAGCCAATCATTAGGACATATGGCCTATCATGAGATGCAGTTCTGTAAATGGACAGCACTTGCTGAAAAACCTTGATTGTGCTAATATTTACGCTCAACATTTTTCACACAGCAAGTGCAACAGTCGTTTACCAGACTAATCCCTGGGATAGTGGGAGTGTCTTAGCGAAAGATTAAGGAAGCTGGATTCTACAGTCACTCAAAACAACCAGAAATTATCTTGTTGAAACTTTTAGAATTATTGCAGATTGTGACAGTGGATAGAATGTTTTCCCTGGCATGTAACATGAATGAATGTCACTTCAAGTATATATGATCCGCAATATTAGCTCAACTGCTAATTACCTTTAAACGTAAGAATGGGAATGGGAGAAGGAATAGGCCATTTGACCCAATGAGCCTGCTCAACCATTGAAACAGATAATAGCTGATCATCAATCATTTCCTCCAACATCTTTGTATCTAAAAGATCACATGTTTTGCAGAAGACTTTTGTTTTATATTCTTCCAAACAATTCACAAAAAATACCAAAAGCATTTCCCCACTGACAGGGAGTGGTAGCATCATCTGCACCACCCTCTGTAATAGGAGACACTGTCACAATGAGGTGGATGGTGTCTGAGTCAGGGGATTCATCATGTGATTTCCTTTCTCCTCTGATTTGAGCCAGTAACAAGCAAAACTTGTTGCTCCTAGAAACTGCCGTGAGTTTGATGTGTTATTTAATGCCTGTTTGTAAAAGTGATAAAAGTGTTGGAGCTCTTTAGAATGAAACATGTTGTACCTGGTCAGTATTCAGGTAGAAAATTAGCAAGCAGCATCTCAAAAGTGGTTATCTCCAGATGCAGCATGCAAGTGATTACAGGAACGGGAGGATAAGACGGATCAATGTGTGCCTGGGGAGATGGTCTTAGATTCTTGGGACATCGAATCTGCTCTACGGGAGATGCGACCTGCACATTCTGAATAGTTTGCTCATGAAGAGAGTTAGAACTGAATTCCTTTTGGGCATTTTGCTAGTGTTACCAGATAGGGCTATAGTGGTGCAATGGACTACCTTCAAAGATGAGGCATATTCCCTCTAAGGCATGTAATAGAAAGTTAATATAAGGTAGCTCAAACAAGTCAGAGCTCCTGAAATGACAAAAGATGTAGAAATTACAGTAAAGAAGAAGCATGCTTGTAACTAATACCAAGCATTAAATACAATTGCGAATGAGGCTGAATATAGAAGATTCTGAGAAGTGGTGATAAAGCAAATGACAGAAGCAAACAGGGTACATAAATAATAAAGGGGTGGTAAACCGAGCAGTGAACCGAGGGGCTGATTAGGGATCAGAAAGGGGATTTGCAAAGAAAGCAAGAGATGTAACTGAGGTACTAAATTCACTTTTCATATGTCCTTACCAAATGTGACAACACTACAACTTTCAAGTGGTGTATTTTGACCTGGGTTTTTTTTAAAATGAAAAATCAGAGAGTTACTGAGTAGTCCCTTCAGAGCCACTAAAGTAAACAGCTTGTGAGGCCTTAGGTATTTTTTAAAGTTGGTAAAATAGAAGCAGCCTAAATGGGTTGGGTCAAGCTCCCAGTGCCGGGATTTATAGTTTTAGTTTCTCAGTAGCAGTTACTGTGGCTTTGAAGCTGCAGTACATCTCGCTCTGCTTCTCTCTCTCTGTCTCTCTCTCGGTTTTCTCTTGATGTTTTTCCTGCTGGACTGGAGAATTGCTTGTGAATTTGCCTTTGCCTAAGGGTGTGTTTGTGGGATGTTACTATATTGGAACAGTTACTGTTGGTAGTTAACCAATCTATTAATCTGTTAAGTTTTCCAGTAGCCTTAAGATATTCCAATTTCTTCTTTGATTTGTTGTATTTTATCCATAGTGTTTGAATCAATTATGTTATGCTTAACACTGAGTAGTTTGAGCAGTCGAATTGCATCTGGAACATGGTACATTACATTTGCCTTTAAAATAAGAAAAGGTTAGGGTCTAGGCTACCTTTTTAAAATATTTTGAGGGGTCTGGTCTGGTCCATAACACAAGGAAGATGATGCTACCCAGGCCATTTTGTGTGTGTGTGTTTATGTAGTAGGAGACTTGGAGTAAAATTCAGTCATTAAAACGGTTTAAAATAAGGAGAAAAAAATTAGATTGGCATTCTTACCTAGCGTTCACAAGGCATCGGGACCAGATGCAATACATCCAAGGACACTGATGGAAGTGAGAGTGGAAATTGTGGAGGGCTTGGCAATAATTTAATTCAGTTTTCCTTACACAGGAGAGTTGCAAGCATTATGTTCCTGTTCAAAAACGGTGTAAGGATTAGCTAAGCAAATACAGACTAGTCAGCTTTGATGACTGGGAAACTTCTAGAAACAGTAATTCAGGACAAATACAGATTAACTAGAGAGAGCGAGCATGGAATTACTAAGTGATGATAATATTCACCTAACTTGCTGGAGGTTTTTGAAGTGGTGCTGAAGAAGGTGATTGAGATATGAAGGGATTTTCAAAAGGCACTAGATACAGTGTGAGACAAGAGACTTGTGAGCAAAGTTAGATCATGGGATAAAAGGGATAGTAGAAACATGGATTCAAAATTGGCTGAGTGACGGGAAACAGTAACATGATTTTTGGGCTGGGTAAGGTTTGTAATTGAATTCCTCTGGGGTCAGTGTTAGGACTTGCTTTTCCTGATATAAATAAATGATCCAGAATTTAATGTGCAATGCAGAATTTCAAAATTAGCAAGGAATACGCACCTGCAAGTGTTGTGAACTGTGAGAAGCGTGGTGTAGAAATTCAAATTGACATGAGACAACTTGGTAGATTGGCAATTACATTCAATGTGAAGATATTTTTGGAATACATTTTGGTACAAAGAACTTGGAGAGGATAGACAGTAAAAATAAATAAAACAACTCAAAAGGGGTTGCAGGGACACAGGGACCTTAGTGTATGTGTGCATAATGTGGCAGAACAGGCAAAGAAAGGATACAGCATTATAGAGGCATAGAATTCAAGAATAAGGAGGTAGTGTTTAACCTGTTTCAGCCTCAAACGAAATATTGTGTCCAAGGTACTGTGCTTTGAAAAGGATGTGAAGGCATTGTGCAGAGTGCAGAAGACGTTTACGGGAATGATTCCTAGGATGAGGACTATCAGTTCTGAAGATAGATTGAAGCTGAACTCCCAAGTTTACCTTGAAGAGATGGTGCACAGACGCCTTCTGATCATGAGAGGTTTCCACACAGTCAATCAAGAAAAAATGTTCCCACTGGTGAAAGAATCCAGAATTAGAGGGCAAAGTTGTAAAATAATTAGTAAAAGAAGTAAAAGTGACATGAGGAAAATCTTTTACACTCAGTGAGTGGTTACTGTCGAGAATGCATTGCTTTGCTTGAGCCAGGTACAATCAAGAAATTCAAAAGGGAAGCAACTTGTTACTCGAAAACGAACAACATGCAAGTAAAGGGGGAGAAGGTACATTAGGTGAAATGCTTATTTGGAGAGCTGGGGCAGACAAGATGTGCCAAATAGCTGCCTCCTGTACTGTAACAATTGTGTGCTCTATTACTTTAAAAAGGTATATAGATGCTATTTATGTTGACTCAAATTTTTCTCATTAATGCCACCTAAAGTCGATTTCAAAAATTGTTGCCAACCCCAGTTGGAAACCTCATCTCCCTTGCGCTGCATCCCTGCATCAATCAGAAAACAGGCCCTTCCCTATCCAAATGCATGATTCTTGGTCGCCACTCTGTACTCGCCTTTACCTAGTGTCACATGCATGACTTTTTTTCTCTGAAACAAAAACAGAAATTGAATAGTACCATAAATGTCAAGTATGCTCTCTCCATGGATGCTGCCAGACGTGCTGAGTATTTTCCAGCAATTTCTGTTTTTGTTTCTGATTTCTAACGTCTGCAGTTGTTTGGGTTTTTTTTTTGCTGAGTTTTGTTTTGGGTGTACCGGAAATTTCTGTTTAATTCACAGTGACTCCAAGGCAATTGGGGGAAGTTGCAGCCCAAATAGAACGTAGGACAGTACAACAACAGGAATGGGCCCTTTGGCCCACGATGTTGTGCCCAACATGACACCAAATTAAACTAATCCCTTCCACCTGCCTTTGGTCAATTTCCCTCCATCACTTGCATATTCATATGCTGATCTTAAAGTCCCTTAAATACACCTATCCTATCTGCCTCCACCAACACCCCTGGCAGTACAGCTCCAGGCTCCTACCACTCTCTGTGTAAACAACTTGCCCCTCACATCTCCTTTGCACTTTCCTACTCTCACCTTTAATGCATGCCTAGCCATTAAATGTTTCTAAAAGGAACACAACCCTCGGTGCAATTATAATCAGTGGGACAGCTCAGGGCAGATACTGGGGCAGGGAAGAATGCAGTAGATTAATTATTAAAAGCTGGTCCAAAATCTCCTCCCACTGCTTGACGTTCAAGACATTCTGCGCAAGCCTTGGTGCAATTATAATCAGTGGGAAGGCTCAGGCCAGATACAGTGGGGAGGGGGGCGGGGGGAAGAATGCAATGGATTAATTATTAAAAGCGGATCTAAAATCTCCTCCCACTGCTTGACGCTCAATTCCATCCTAACCCTGTCATTCATTCTCTGCAGTTTCCGTTTCCACCGAAGCAGTGACCTTTGCAGAAGTGCATCTTGCTGTTGTAAGTTTTGCTGCAGTGCTGTTGTAGAGCTTCCGGCTTTTGCAAACCTCCCTCTAAAGTGAAGTGCGGCTTGGCTTTTACCCAACAATACAGGAGACTACCTGAACCGAGAGGCGCATTCCGCTTAAAACATCTGCAGATAGGTTTGTTAATGTGACCGCTTTCAAGGGCTAAAATTGAAGAGAGACCGGATTGCTGTGCGGGAACTCAATTCGTAAGAGGAGATAGTAGGAACTGCAGATGCTGGAGAATCCGAGATAACAAGGTGTAGAGCTGGATGAACACAGCAGACCAAGCAGCATCAGAGGAGCAGGAAAGCTGACGTTTCAGGCCTAGACCCTTTATTTATTTTTACTGTCTATCCTCTCCAAGTTCTTTGTACCAAAATATATTCCCAAAATGTCTTCACATTGAATGTAATTGCCAATCTATCCACCCAATCTACCAAGTTGTCTCATGTCAATTTGAATTTCTACACCACGCTTCTCACAGTTCACAACACTTGCAGGTGCGTATTCCTTGCTAATTTTGAAATTCTGCATTGCACATTAAATTCTGGATCATTTATTTATATCAGGAAAAGCAAGACCTAACACTGACCCCAGAGGAATTCAATTACAAACCTTACCCAGCCCAAAAATCATGTTACTGTTTCCCGTCACTCAGCCAATTTTGAATCCATGTTTCTACTATCCCTTTTATCCCATGATCTAACTTTGCTCACAAGTCTCTTGTCTCACACTGTATCTAGTGCCTTTTGAAAATCCCTTTATATCTCAATCACCTTCTTCGGCACCACTTCAAAAACCTCCAGCAAGTTAAGTGAATATTATCATCACTTAGTAATTCCATGCTCGCTCTCTCTAGTTAATCTGTATTTGTCCTGAATTACTGTTTCTAGAAGTTTCCCAGTCATCAAAGCTGACTAGTCTGTATTTGCTTAGCTAATCCTTACACCGTTTTTGAACAGGAACATAATGCTTGCAACTCTCCTGTGTAAGGAAAACTGAATTAAATTATTGCCAAGCCCTCCGCAATTTCCACTCTCACTTCCATCAGTGTCCTTGGATGTATTGCATCTGGTCCCGATGCCTTGTGAACGCTAGGTAAGAATGCCAATCTAATTTTTTTCTCCTTATTTTAAACCGTTTTAATGACTGAATTTTACTCCAAGTCTCCCACTACATAAACACACACAAAATGGCCTGGGTAGCATCATCTTTTTCTGATGAAGGGTCTAGGCCCGAAACGTCAGCCTCTCTGCTCCTATGATGCTGCTTGGCCTGCTGTGTTCATCCAGCCCTGCACCTTGTTGTCTTGTAAGAGGAATTGTGTTTTTAAAAAGAAGCCTTGGAAGCAGGAAGGATTTGGAACGGGGAGGTGTAATGGGTCTAGTGGGATAGCACAGGCATGGTGGGGCTGAATGGCTTGCTTTTGCTCTGTGAGATTCTGATGGACTTGCATTTCGATAGCATCCTTTATTTGAACAGTACTTTTCGTCGCTTCAGGATGCCCCAAACTGTGTTATAGCCAATGAAATTCTTTGTCTTGTTATTGTTGCAATGTGTGACACCTTAGGTAATTAAGAACTAGTCTAGGAGACTGCAGCAAAATCTTACAAGGTGATGAATGCCTCAGTAACAAAAAACAGATCCAGCTTTGGGAATGGAGGGTTTGAGTTATGAAAATAGACTGCGACTTTTTTGACTGGAGTGTAGGAGTTTGAGGGGTGACCTTTGTAAACATTTTATAAAATCATGAGGGGCATAGATAAGACGAATAGTCAAGGTCTTTTCCATAAGATGCGCGAGTTCAAAACTGGGGGAGTATTTTTAAGGTGAAAGGAGAAAGATTTAAAAGGGACGGGGGCGGGGGGGAGCAACTTGTTTTCCACAGAGAGTGGTTCATGTGTGGAATGAGCTGCCAGAGGAAGTGGTAGATGCGGGTACAGTTACAATGTTCAAAAGACATTTGGATAAGTTCATGAAAGGAAAGATTTCATAGACTAGAATCCCTACAGTGTGGAAGCAGGGCCCATTCGGCCCATCAAGTCCACATTAACTCTCCGAAGAGCGTCCCACCCATGCCCCCACCCTATCCTTGTAACGCTGCATTTCCCATGGCCAATCCACCTAACCTGCACATCTTTGGACTGTGGGAGGAATCCGGAGCACCTGGAGGAAACCCACGCAGACACAGGGAGAATGTGCAAACTCCACGTGGACAGTTGCCCAATGGTGGAATCGAACCCAAGTCCCTGGCGCTGTGAGACAGTAGGGCTAACTGCTGAGCCACTGTGCCGCTGTTTGGAGGGCCAAACATAGGCAGGTTGGACTAGTTTAGTTTGGGAACGTGGTCAGCATGAACTAGTTGGACCGAAGAGTTTCCGTGCTCTATGACTCTTTGATAATGACCCAAAGTGCTTCACAGCCAACTGAGATGTAGCAGCTGTTACAACTTGTTAGGAAGGAAAAGCAAAGGCCAGCTTGTGTACAGTAAGGTTCTCCAAACAGCAAATAGATCATGACCACATAATCTGGTTGCATGATAAATAGTGAACAAGATTCCTAATTTCCTTGAAATTGTGCCTTGGGAAGCTTTATGCCCAGCTGAGAGGTCAGATACACATTCCCAATCAGCACGGCTGGCATACAGCCACCATGCAGACTGCAGCAATTCCAGAAGGTAGCTCACTATTGCTGCCTTCTCCAGGACAACTATAGATAGTGAATAAACATTGGCTGTACTAGTGACTCTAGTATTCAGTGAACAATTGAGAAAATTATGGGACATCGGTTTAGCATCCCATTTGAAAATTGGGACACCCGACAGTGCAGCAGTCTCTCGGTATTGTAGTCGTTCTTTTGCCTAGATCTGATGCTCACGTCTCTG
Source organism: Rhincodon typus (assembly GCF_021869965.1). Lineage (NCBI taxonomy): Eukaryota > Metazoa > Chordata > Chondrichthyes > Orectolobiformes > Rhincodontidae > Rhincodon > Rhincodon typus. Next base: position 92,955,968 of record NC_063337.1, on the reverse strand, counting down.
GAGTGGAATTAAGATGAGACAACCTATAGCATAAATGTTAACCTTGACTGTGTGATATCCTAATGACAGTGTGTGCATCATCCTAGGAAATGATGCAATATCACGTGCAGGATTTTGCCTCCAACAGAGAATTTGACATGATGTGACAATGCATATGTTATCCCTCATAACTTAAGAAACTAGGTGTGAATTATGTGGTATTGAAGGATCCTACAGATGTTATTTTTACAACTGGCTATTATGTACAACTACAACATTCACAGGTACAGAGGTGTCTAGGCTAGGACCTTTTATTTCTTTACAAGTTCACAGGAAAAAATATTAGAAAAGTATTGAAGAATCTGTACCTAGGTACCTTGTACTTAAGATGGCGCTGTAAGTGGCAACTTGTAAACGTTTCACTTTACTCAAACATTTGAGTACATATGACAATAAAGCTAATTCAATTCAAGCAATTTGGTATGAAAACATGCAAAGAATGTACAAAAAGAAAAAAATCAGATAATGCCAGAGTACTAGCTAGAAATATAAAAATAGATTGTAAGAGTTTGTACAAATTGTTTTTTTTTAAGAAAAAAGTTAATGAAGTGAGTGTTAGTCCTGTAGAAAATGAATCTGGAGAATTAATAATGGAAAACAAGGAGATGGTTGTTGAACAGGTATTTTGCATCAGTCTTCACAATGGTGGATGCAAGTAAGACTCCAGAAGCAGCTATGAAGCCGGAAATGGAAAGGAGGAACTTAGGTGGAATTACAATCACCCAGAGAAGTGAGACTTAATAAATTGTTGGAGCTGCAGACTGTCAGGTGCTGAGATTATTGATAGACTTTATCCTAGAGTCTTAAATGTCTTGAGTGAAGGGACTAAAGGTACGGCTTGCCAAATCAGTCGCTTGATCTGTAAAATTGAACTGCGTTTTTATTTGCACAGCTGTAATTCAGTAAACAATGTTGCCAAATCCATAATAAGGTCCGTGATTCTGCCTTAACTCCACTCTGCCCCCCTTAAGTTGTGTGCCCCGGACTTTATGTCATTGTAAACTGTTAAACTGCTATTGTACTGTTTTTATTCCCTTCAATACTGCTGCTGCCTTAATAACACACATTGTTCAGGTGTTAAGACACTGTTACTTTGTATTAACTGCCAGGAACAGTGTGTACTAGCCCACAACTTCTAGCTTTGAGTTGCAGCCTTATCATTATTTTCTTTTTTGTTTAAGTAAGGCGATCTTAGAAAATTATTTCGTATTGAACAAACTTGTAGTGATTGGAACCAGTTGGATCTTGTTGTCTACGAGATCCTTGACGGGGGTTGTTAACCTGGGCCAATCAAGAGAGCCGTGGCTGACCAATATAAACAGGGGATTTAGAATCTCCTCAGTTCAGGAGACTGACTCTGAGCTGGTTGGTCACAGGCAGTGTGCAGGTAAAAAAGGGTGACTTGGTGACAGGATACTGGCCTCTGTGCAGTTATTTCAAAACCTGTCCATCATCTTGATGGTCAGTGTCCTACTGATACATCAGTGCAACTATCTGTAATCTCAGAAACTGGTGCTTCTGGTTGTTTAAATTGTCTGATGTCCAAAGCTGTTATTTGCTTGTACCTTGATTTGTTTTGCAAATTCCTAATCACAAAGATATCGTAATGTTTATAGATGGTCAGCACTGCTAGCCATGATGTGGGGTTTGCTTCCCAACAGCATATTTGACTTGGTGGGGCAATGTGTATATTGTCTCACATAAGAAATGAGGCATTGATAAGGTGACAGCAGGAGCAGATTACTGCAGATGTTAGAATCTATACTGAAAACAACAAATGCTGGAGATCACAGCGAGTCAGACGGCTACCATGGAGAGAACAAGCTAACGTTTCGAGTCTAGATGACTCTTCATCAGAGCTGAAGAGGTGATAAGATGATATTGAAGGATCCAACAGATGTTTATTAGAACTGGCTACTAGATACAGCATTGCCCTGGACAATATACAGTTACTTGAGTACAACAGGGCTGTATGCTTTTGATAGTGTATCTCAAATGATCCAAATTAAAATGGAATCTGAGGTCTTTATACCATCAGGTTGCTCACTATGATAGTTAATTTTTGCTAGTTTCTGAACACAGTTACCTAATGTAGGTAGTCAATAATTTGTAGCAATTTTTTGACAGTTTAATGAGTTTGTGAAGCAGCTGTTTAGATGATACATTAGTTAAAGTAACAACAGAGCTCTTGTGGTTCAGTGGTAGGGCCCCTATCTCAGAGCTAGAAGGCCCAGGTTCAAGTCTTACCTGCTCCAGAGGTGTATCATAACATGCCTTTTCAGGTTGATTAAAAATATCTACAAACAGGAAAACTGGGAATGATTCATTGGTACCAGAGGACAAATAGGCTGTGGGTGATGAATTTGTTGGCCTTATTAAAGTTGTGAAGGCAGCATCCTATTCTCTAATCAGGGAGCTGTTTCCTGGGTGTCCCTCCTCCTCTTCTGGTCTATCTTCCATCTGAGTAAACAGCTGTATGAGAGCTACCTCTTTCTGTGAGAGTTGCCTGATGAGGACCCACCTCTGGCCCTATGATGCAGTAATGTAGTGGACATGTCTCGTTTAACAGTACACTAACCACAAAACATAACATAACAGCGTGCATCTCACTCTCTCCAGCAGCCTCACGGCAAGATGAAGCCAAAGTAAGATGTTTATTAAAATAACATAATGTTTTTCTTCCCTCAGCAGGCTTTGCAAATTTGCCTTGACGGCGCATTAATACCAAGAATATTACACCACAGATGCAACTTCATCTCGCTGGTCTGAGTTGCTGGCTAAACTCAGACAAGGGGACTGCAAGAAAATTCTTTGTCCCCAAAGATCAGATCATGAATTCTGATAACCTATTGTACAGAAGCTACTGTTTTTTACTATGTTTTATTGCTGTGTAGGGCATGTCATTTAATTTTTATTTAAACTTCTCAAATTTGCTTCATATTCACTAGCCATTTTAAAGAGTGTTTTGAGTGCTGTAACTTTTTAATATAGAATCATAGAGACATACGGCATGGAAACAGGCTCTTCAGCCCACCAAGTCGATACTGACCAACAAACACCAAACTACACTAATCCCATTTACCTGCATAGCTGTTATTTGCTTGTACCTTGATTTGTTTTGCAAATTCCTAATCACAAAGATATCGTAATGTTTATAGATGGTCAGCACTGCTAGCCATGATGTGAGGTTTGCTTCCCAACAGCATATTTGACCTGGTGGGGCAATGTGTATATTGTCTCACATAAGCTGCAGAGCTTGGTCCATAGCCTACAACATTTTAGGTGCTCATCCAGATGCTTCTTCAATGTTGCGAGAGTACCTCCACCACTCTGTTTAAATAATTTAATATTAAGATAAAACATATACAAGACCATAAGAATTCGGAGCAAGAATAGGCCATTCAGCCCCTTAAGCCTGCTGTGCCATTCAGTAGGATCATGGTTGATGTAACATTGATTTTATTTACTGCTAATTTTCAACTTATTTTCTCAATATTTGCAGTTCACATTGATTGCTAGTCCTTTGGTGTTCATGTTTTCTCTACGAAGTGCGCTGGGCATCATTATACGCCCTCCAAACCACTGTTGGCAAAAGAAGATAGACTCTACCATCAGGAGATTTGGTAAAGCTCCATCTTCCGGTAATGGCAGGATTTCTAAATCGAATACACACGGGGCAGCCGTATCACAAATTGATCTCCCTCGTGAAGAACGCCTATTGCCATGTGTAATATATCTCTCCATCTTGTTTTCCAACCCAGTCTTGGACGTAATGACCATTTGGGATTGGGTTGATGCATTATGGTAGAAAGTGGCTGATTTGTGCTTAACATGTCAATTTTGTTTATTTTAAGAGTTGACCTCTTGCATTGCTTCCTGAAAGGACAATAAAAACAGATTCAAAAGTGAATTGAATACAAGTTTGTAATGGAGGACAATTTTGGCGTTATGAGGAGACTGTAAGGAGCTGCGAATATTTCAGTAGTTCTTTCAAAGAGCTAGTACAGGCTGGATGGGAGTGAATGTCCTCCTTTTATGTTGGATGATTCTGTTGATGGGAGAATTTTAAAGAGGGCTCTGTTACAGCCCAGCCAAGTTCTGCCGCTAATCGAAGAAAGGTGTTGTGGAGAAGTATATTTTTTTTGGTTGAATTGCAATGTGGAGACCACAGGAAGCCCGAGCTCCACTGGGAAGAAAGGGGCAAAAGCTAGCGCAGCTTCAAAGAAAAGGACAGGATATAATCCCATGAGTCTGCTCCACTCCAGTAACATTTTCATGAAAGTTAACTTTCAAAGACCGGTGACCTTCGGCGCAGCTTTAGTCATACCCGCTGAACTCCTGGTTTAATGTTTAGTGTGGTTTGTTTTCTCACCTGTTTCCTGAACGTTCTGAAAAAAATTGTGTCCGTAACTGTTTTGCCAAGTGAAGGGAGTTGGGTTGGGTTCTGCAAATGGCACTGTGTTTCTGACACTGTGGTTTGTGCTTCAAGTCCTGTGCTGTTTTTGTCTATTTTTACAACACAGAAACAGACCATTCAATCCGTTAGGTCTGTGCTAGTATTTAACCTTTACGCAAGGCCCCCTTCCCCACTTCTTCATCTCAGTTTATCAATATAACCCTCAGTTCCTTTCTCCCTTATGTATATACAGTATCCCCTTACATGTATCTGTGCTGAACAGCCATGTGAGAACAGGTCCCACACTCCCCCCATTCTGAGTAAAGAGGTTTCTTCTGAATTCCGTATAGGATTTATCAATAATTATTATACACTTATGACCCCCCCTAGTTTTGAATTCTCCCCGAAAGAATTGCTTTAACTTAGCTGAACATAAAAATCTTGAATGTCCAGTGCTGCACTGACACACAGGACTATATAGAGTTTAATAACATACCACCCTTCTTTTGTGGGACCTGCAAGAAATTCCAAGTCTCCACTGAGTGCTGTCTAGGCACAGCCGCACAGTGGCTCAGTGGTTAACGCTGCTTGCCTTGCAGTGCTAGGGACCTGGGTTTGATTCCACCCACAGTCCAAAGATGTGCAGGTTGGGTGATTGGCCATAGTGTTCAAGGATTTGCAAGCTAGGTGTGGGAATTGTGGCTAGGGGGATAGGTCTGGGTGGGATGGGCCAAATGGCCTCCTTCTACTCTGTGGGCATTCTATTCTAATGTGGAGCATCTTTTCAGCAAAGCCAGATCAGGTTCACAGCTGATTGGCCCAGTTTCTGTCACTGGTGGCTAATTCAGAATTGCATTGTTACAGGTTTTTTAAAATGTCTGTCCCCCTTGTTTGAGGGGTAAGTGAGCGGTACAGGCTTGGAGATGTGGTGAGAATTGGGGGAGCATATAAAAGTGAATACTGAGCAGCTGTCTTTATTTACTTGATCAAAAGAATCACCATCGCCCTGTTCTTTTCCCAGCAACCCTGCAAAATCTTTCTTTTAAAGTACTTTTCCAATTCCATGACTAAAGTATTAAATGTATTTCATAAAACTATTTTGTTCATTTCTTTGCCAATTGGCTTGAATCTGTTTTCTCTAGTTACCAATTCCCCCTGCCAATGGAAACTGTTTCTCATTATCTGCCAAAGCCGTTGACAATTTGGGCACCTCTAAATCTTTCCTGAACCTTCTCTGCTGCAAGGGGAACAGTTCAGACTACTCCAGTCTTTCCACATGACTGAAGGGGGAGGCAATGGCCTAATGCTATTATTGCTGGACTGTTAATCCAGAGACTCATGTAATGTTCAAGGCACCTGTGTTCGAATCCAGCAAATGGTAGAATTTGAATACAATAAATATCTGGAATTAAGAGTCTAACAATGACCATGAATCAGTTGTCAGGAAAAACCCATCTGGTTAACTAACGTCCTTTAGGGAAAGAAACTGCCATCCTTACCTGGTCTGGCCTACATATGACTCCAGACCTACAGCAATGTGGTTGACTCCTAACTGCCCTCTGGGCAATTAGGGATGGGCAATAAATGCTGGCCTAACCAGCAACGCCCTCATCCTGTGGATGAATAAAATAACTCAAAACAATTATTACTTCCTTCAAGATTATGTACGACTAAGGGTGATTGGGAGATTACCAAACACAGATGTGTTTTCATTTGCAACAGAGAGCCAAATTTCGTGAAGAGCATTTATTGCCCATCCCTAATTGCCCAGAGGGCAGTTAAAAGTCAACCACGTTGCTGTGGGTCTGGAGTCAAACATAGGCCAGAGCAGATAGGGATGGCTGTTTCTCTCCTTGAAGGATATGAGTGAACCGGATGGGTTTTCTCCAACAATCAGCAATGGATTCAGGGCCATCATTAGACCCTTAGTTCCAGATTTTTCTTGGATTCATAATCCACCATCTGCTGTGGCAAAATTCAAACCAGGAATGTCCCCAGAACATTACCTGGGTTTTATGATTAACAGACCTGCGATAATATCACTAGGCCATCACCTGCCCTCAAACCAACAGAAGAGGGATTAAGCCTGGAATGTTTGAAACTAAACTCCGTGTATTGTCTATGAGACAAAGCTGGATAAACGTTTGACAGGCTGATGGGCTGAGTTGAAGAGGAACGGTGGAAGGTTCATAACAAGCAGAAATACCAGTTGGGCTGAGTGGTTGTCATTGTGCTGTAAAATTCTACACTTAAAACTTCAATGGAGCAAAATCCCTGAGATTAGATAAAACCGGTGTCTTCTCAATTATGCAGTGTTTTGTTCAAAAATGTCAAGTTAGCTAAATTGGTGGATCTGGATTAACAGTCCAGCAATGATACCATTAGGCCATTGCCTCCCCTTTCAGTTATTTGGAAAGACTGGAGTAGCCTGAACTGTTCCCCTTGCAGCAGAGAAGGTTCAGGAAAGATTTAGAGGTGCCCAAATTGTGAATGGCTTTGGCAGATAAAGAGAAACAGTTTCCATTGACAGGGGGATTGGTAACTAGAGAAAACAGATTCAGGCCAATTGGCAAAGAAACGAGTGAAATATATGGGTGGTATACAACAGACAATATTGACTTAGTTTCAGACAGGTTGTACAGACAATATGGAAGGCATGATAGGATTTAACAGTCTTTGAAGCAAATGTCTTGAATAATTTCTTGGCAAGTCTCAAAGCTTGGAATAGAGTTTTTCTCTATTGTTGGGTATTGGGGTCAATGAGGGGTTTGAATGAGCTGGAAAAGTAGGACAGAATTTTTAATCTTTCAAAATTTAATGAATAACATTCATACATGATTTCTTGTGTTCTAATTGTTCAATAGAAACTGGAGATTTATGTATTGGTCAGAGTTTCATTGAGTGGACTGTTCACTTCATATTGGGCAAAATGAAATCCTTCAGCCAATATTTCACAATTATTTTCTCTTTATGTTGTAAAATATAAAGATAAAAACATTAACTTAATCATGCAAACATAGAATTGCATTAATTTTCTTCTGAAAGAAAATTGTTTGTAAAAGTAAACAGACAATGTATAGTTTGTAAGTGCAGCACCTTGTTTTCAAACAATGAAGATTTGTTTAAAAAATGAATTCTTATTGGGGTAAATTGAATTGTGGAATATGAAACAAACAGATTGGCCAAGATCATATTGAATTGGAGAGTAGGTTTAATGGCCCAAATGGTCTGCTTCTGCTTCTAATTTTTATATTTGACTAGTAGTGTGAGGCACTAGGAAAAATGTTGGCTGTTATTATTAAACTTTCGCTTTTGTGAAATGAATGCAGGGTGGGGAACCTGTTATTTAAGAGTCTGTTTGTAAACGTAAATGGGATTCAGATCTTGGTTTGATTTTTTTTTCATTGATTATAGCCTTGAAATGGGACTTAAATGATTATCATGTATTGAGTTTTTTTTTTGACTAGTAAAATCAATGGATTCTTGTTTTAATCAAAATAACTTTCTGTATGTTGGTGTAATGTTTAAATTAACCAAGTGACATATCAGCATAAACAATGGGAGTTTGTGGCTTACAAGCTTCAGGATACCAGTGAATGTATGATTTCAAAGGTTTTATTGTCTCCACTGTTGGTGCCTGATTATTTCAAGATGTTGCAGCATTCTCGCCTCAACTTTCATGAGTTGTGTCAAAATTCAAATGCTGGGGGAGGTAGGAAGAGTGTTTTCTGGGAAGAAGTCCACATTTCCTGCCTGTAGTTACTGTTCTGCTGTTTAGTCTGACCTCTCTGGCATTGATTAACTGAATGGATATGTTGGTCTGTTTGATTTATCTTTGCCAGGGTCAATATGTTCCTCTTTACAAGCCTTTATTTATTTATTTATTTATTGATTGATTGATTGATTGATTGATTGATTGATCGATCTATCAAAAAAAAGTCACTAGTTGAATCCTGTCTTCACACAGCTGCATTGAACACTATTTACTCTGCGTAAAAATTAATCCTATTATACTTTACGTTTTGAGAAAGGGAATATAATGACCAACGCCCTACTGCAGTAACTAACCTCAGAGGTGTGTTATTTTGCAAGGGATTAGTATTGGAGTCAGGAAGAATCTGTCTTGCATTTGTAGAGAGAATAGTAACAGACATATTATAATTGCACTTGGAATAAACTTTTCTTTCTATTTCCTTTTAGACTTGACTGTTAGCTTGACCACAATTAGCCAGAATCGGTGAGGAACCATAGGCATTGCTCTCTGCTTAAAGTGACAGATGGTCTTAGCTTGAGGGGTACCATATCATTTCATCAGGAATCTCCCCTCATTCTTATTACCTGCAACAAAGGTATTGGAACGATTAGCAAACTTGATTCATCAAACTGTTTGTTTGGCTGCTTCATGATCGCCCTTTCTGTGGCTAACGAGACTGGGAGTGGGGCTCTCTAAAGCTTTTGGAGAGGCAGGGGCACTACCCACTGAACCACAGGTCATGTTATTCTGTACCTTCAACTCTTTCTAACACAAACTAATCCCAGCAGTACTGGAAGTGATTGATTAAATTTGGGTGTGTTTACTAAACATATTCATTCTTGGGGACAACAAGGTGCAGGGCTGGATGAACACAGCAGGCCAAGCAGCATCATAGGAGCAGAGAGGCTGACGTTTCGGGCCTAGACCCTTCATCAGAAAAGGGGGAGGGGAAGGGGGTTTTGAAATAAATAGGGAGAGAGTGGGAGGCGGATAGAAGAGGGATAGAGGAGAGGATAGGTGGAGAGGAAACAAACAGGTCGAAGAGGCGGGGATGGAGCCAGTAAAGGTGAGTGTAGGTAGGGAGTTAGGAAGGGGATAGGTCAGTCCAGGGAGGACGGACAGGTCAAGGGGGCGGGATGAGCTTGGTCGGTAGGAGATGGAGGTGCGGCTTGAGGTGGGAGGAGGGGATAGGTGGGAGGAAGAACAGGTTAGGGAGGCAGGGACGAGCTGGACTGGTTTTGGGATGCGGTAGGGGGAGGGGAGATTTTGAAACTTGTGAAATCCACATTGATACCATTGGGCTGCAGGGTTCCCAAGCGGAATATGAGTTGCTGTTCCTGCAACCTTCGGGTGGCATCGTTGTGGCACTGCAGGAGGCCCAGGATGGACATGTCGTCTGAGGAATGGGAGGAGGAGTTGAAATGGTTCGCGACTGGGAGGTGCAGTTGTTTATTGCGAACTGAGCGTAGGTGTTTTGCAGAGCGGTCCCCGAGTCTCCGCTTGGTTTCCCCGATGTAGAGGAAGCCACACCGGGTACAGCGGATGCAGTATACCACATTGGCAGATGTGCAGGTGAACATCTGCTTGATGTGGAAAGTCTTCTTGGGGCCTGGGATGGGGGTGAGGGAGGAGGTATGGGGGCAGGTGTAGCACTTCCTGCGGTTGCAGGGAAAAGTGCCGGGTGTGGTGGAGCTGGAGGGGAGTGTGGAGCGGACAAGGGAGTCACGGAGAGAGTTGTCCCTCCGGAAAGCAGATAAAGGTGGGGAGGGAAAGATGTCTTTGGTGGTGGGGTCGGATTGCAGATGGCGGAAGTGTCGGAGGATGATGCGTTGGATCCGGAGGTTGGTGGGGTGGTACGTGAGGACGAGGGGGATTCTTTTTTGGTTCTTATTGCGTGGACGGGGTGTGAGGGATGAGGTGCGGGAGATGTGGGAGACACGGTTGAGGGCGTTCTCGACCACCGAGGAGGGGAAGTTACGGTCCTTGA
>NC_063337.1:92891569-92940792 GCF_021869965.1 Rhincodon typus | reverse complement strand
TTTCTGAAGAAGGGTCTAGGCCCGAAACGTCAGCCTTCCTGCTCCTCTGATGCTGCTTGGCCTGCTGTGTTCATCCAGCTCTACACCTTTTCTATTCATTTTTGTGTTTCCTCCATCCATTTCTCTCTGTGTCACATCTTTAGATTTGTACTCAAGTACAAAAGTACAGGAGTACCGTGAAAAGTGTATAATGTTGCCACACAAGGCGCCAACTTAGGTACAAAGGTATTGAGGTACAAAAAAAACGTAGGTACAAAGTAGTTTTAAAAAAAAGTTAAAAAGTTAAACATTACCTTCAATGAATAAATAGAAAACTAAAGAAATAAGGTAATAGTTAGCATTAAAGTCTTTCTTAATTTAAACAGTCTTTGAGTCCTCCGCTTAGCTTGCTCTCTGGGAGACCTCAGCTGCCTGTTCTTGCCGCAGATACTGGGGGGTGCCTCTCTTTAGGTACAAACATCCTCACCCCTGCCTAGCCCATGCTCACATACATGTCTCCAACCCCAGCTACACTCCCTGTCGCTTGTGGCCCTTACTCCCTGTCCCTGTCGCACTTTCATGCCATTAGCCTGTGGCTGCCTCCTCGGCTCTCCCACACGTGGGATGGTCGTTTCTCACGGGTAAGCTGGATATCAGATGGAGATCTTGCTGAAATGCTTCTCTTGGTTACCTGACGTTCCAGGTAACTGTCAGTCCTTGGAAACTGTGGGCAGGGTTTGATGCTGCACCCTCTCCCTCTGCCAGGTCTGGAGGTGTAAGATCCAGAGGGAGTGGCTTTCCTGTTGCCTAACTTTCCACCCCAACCTGTCCAGCTACTTTTGATTTAGTGTTAAGCAAAGGAGCCCCGGCCCCATTGGAGGCACCTGGTACTGCACAGAGGTCATTCCCCCCGGCTGGGTTTTAAACATTACCCCTGTCCTAGCATCTTAAACCTAACACTCCTCCCTCCTCACCAGGACATGTGGCAGTAGACTTACCCAGGATCCTCTGTGTTGGTATTGCCTGTAATCCCAGTGGTGGTCACTGCTCGCAAGGGGCTATACTGGGTTTAAGAGCCACCAGCCTTCCGATTGGCTGAAAACTCTCTGACTTCCCCCTGAGATAAGGTTATAAGTTGATGTGGGACAACTATTGAGATCATAGATGGGCTCCCCCTTGACTTTTTAGTTTAAAAAACGCTCAGGTAAGTACATGGATAGGAAAGGTTTGGAGGAACATGGGCCAGGAGCAGGCAGATGGGACTAATTTAGTTTGGGATTATGTTCGGCATGGCATGGTTGGACTGAAGGGTCTGTTTCTGTGCTGTATGACTGTATGTGCAGGGACCGTGGAGCTTCTTAAAATCCACCCCCCTTCCTCCGTATATATTTTAGAAATGTAAAAATTCTACCTTTTTGAAGTTTCATCTTTTGCATGCGTTCATCAGCCTGAGGAAAATATTATTTAAAGGTAATTTAGTTCTTTTCTTAGAGTCATTGTGTGTTTTCTTTCCAGTTTGGGTCAAAACTCCCATACCATCACCGTGACGGTTTTACCTTGAGTGGACAGTACCAACTTGCTCAAATTCTTGACCATTCTTATCAAGTTTAGATGACAACAGTCTAAATTTATACAATGCAGTGAAATATCTCAAGGCATTACACAGGAACATTGTGAAGTGAAATTTGTCCCTGAGCCACATAAGGAGCTTTTAGGACAAGTGACTACAAGCTTGGTTAAAGGGCTGGGTTTTAATGATGGTCTTGGAAAAGGAAAGAAGGGGGGAGAAGTTTTGGGGAGAGAATTTCAGAGTTTACGGTCCAGCCAGCTGAAGGTACAGTCACCACTAGTGGTGTCATTGAAATTGACAATACTCTATAATTAGGTCAGAAATGGATAAGTGCAATGAAGGAGGTTACAGAGATTAAAATCAAGACATTGCAGACTGACAGCTAATGAAGGTCAGTGAGTGGGGGGTGAGGGGTGATGGAGGGTTTAGGGATGAATGGGTCTTTGTATGACTTAGGGCCTTGGGCACCAGGGTTTTGCATTGGGTAATGTATCACAACATTACGTGAACCTAGCTTCATTTGCCAAGCATCTGATGTTTGGACAAAAGTATTACTGTACCTGCAGAAACATGAGCCTGATGATGTCAGGTTGTTCGATTCATCTTGGCAAACCAGAGGTGAGAACATTTTATCCATCTTTGTTAGCACAGAATTTGTATATTGCTGAAAATAGAGACTTGTTGAACTTTCTGTCTTTGATGCTCATCAGAACAAATTTAAGGGGCAGCAGTGGTGCAGTGATAATGTCACTGGACAAGTTACCCAGAACTCATGCTAATACCCTTGGGGCATTGGTTTGAGACCCAGCATGGCAGACAGTAAAGTTTGAAGTCCGTAAGGTTCTGGATTTTAAGATAGCCTAAAAGCTGTTAATTGTTGTAGAAGTCCATCAGCTTGCACCATCTCCTGGTCTGGCCCACATGTGACACAAGACCCAAAACAATGTGGTTGACTCTTTATTGGTCTCTGAGCAATTATGGGTAGGAACACGTACACCTCGTGAAGAAGTTAAAAAATTGTGTGTATTCTAAATTTCAAATAATTGAAACTGCAGGAAAAGTATCTGGTTGTTAAGTTGGCTTTGACTGGTCAAGGTGTTACATTGGAGGGCTTTTCATCTTGGTAAACAGGAGCTGAGTGCATTTAGTCCATCATTTGATTGCTAGTAGAGAACATGTATATTGCTGAAAAGGGAGATTTATCGAAGATCTATGTCTCTGTGTTTGTCTTATAATCATTGGAACAAATTTAAGCAGAGGCAGCAGCACAGTGGTCAAGTCACTGGATGAGTAATTCAGAACTCCCCTTTTTTCGTAGTGTTTCTGTCCAAATGTCAGATATTTCTCTGAAGTGAGATCATGTCATTCTAATGCTTGGTACATTACACAATGCAGAACCCTGCTGACCATATCCCTAACTCATATCAAGACCTGTTCACACCTTAGCCCCCTCTGCTCACTGACCTTCGTTCGTTCGCTTTCAATCCAGAGTAGCCTCAATTTTAATCTCAGTAAACTTTTCCAGCCTCACAGACCTCCACAACCTCTGCATTTCTCCAATTCTGGACTTGTGCCATTTTTTTATACTTGAGCAAAGATTAAGAACAATATTATTGTTGCTATGGAGAAAGCAAGGGGAAACCAAATGTTGCCCAAGTCCCCTGGTAATTCAAACATAAAAGTACATGGCTCAAACGAATTTCTTTGTTTGCAGAGGACATAAATCTGTGTATGAACGTATGGCACTTGAAGCAAGCATAAATGAGCCACATTGAGTTTGACTGATTATCTTAAACTAGTTTTGTGTATCTATTAGTGCATTCAGGATTATTGAACCTTTGGTTGTTTGTAGCAGGCGGAATATACAGACTATACCCAACTAGCCCAAGGCTGAAAAACATAAATCAATTGATTGGGCAGCACTTACTGAACAATTCTGATTGCACAAATAGTTACGCTAACAAGCGATTTCACATAATCATTGAGTTTGTAATGTGGCTCATTTTCTCTTGTTGGAAACAGCAGACATTCATATGCTGGGACATACAAGCGAAAATAATATGTTCAAGCCTTATACCTCCTTTCAATTACCCAGAACTTGGAGTCCATGGTTCTGTGTTGTTTTCTCCATGGCAATGCCTTACCCAATCAGAGTCAACTTGTCAACCAATCCAGTGACTATTATTGTGATGTGACAATATGTGCTTTAAAGACGTAGTTATTCTATCCTGTTTCCCTTGAAAAGGGGTGTTGTAAACCTGATGCTGAAGTGTCTGCTCCATGGAAAGCAGAGTAAATACGGTATAAATGAATAGTCTAAATCTGTTTTGCTGAATTTGCCTTTGCCAAGGGTGTACTTATGGGATGCTGCTATATTGGAACAGTTGATAAGTAGTAGTTATTTTGTTTTTATGTACTTTGGTAGAGTTAAAGTTATGTTAAAGTTTTTTTGTTTGTATTTTAAATGTGGTGTAAGAATAAAGCATTGTTTAGCTTAAAGCCTAGTAGTTTGACCAATTGAATCACATCAGAAACGCCACACCTTTAAATTAGACAAAAGTCAGGGTCTAGACTATCTCCTTTGTATGTTTTGAGGGGGGTTTGGTCTGGTCTATAACAGTAATTTATTTAAGACTTGGAATTGTTCACATTTGTCCAGATGAGGGCAAAGCAAAAAGCTTTGGCAACACGCCTGCCTTTTCAGTAACATTTTGTCAATTATTTGTGGAGCCCACTCACAATGGCCCATTCCATCCTGCAGATTAGGAGGAAAACTGGAAGCCAAAGAGGTCAAAATGGATGAAAGGTGGGGAACTCAACGTAACAGTATTGTGAATATCCACTTGAGGTTTTACTATCTCCTGGCTGTTTGAAATTGTGTTGCATCAGGACAGAAATACTTGCATTTCTGTAGCCCCTTCCGTAACCCCATAGTATCCCAAAACGCTTTATAGCTGGTGAAGTGCAGTTAACTGCCATTTTATAAAAAAATCTGGAATTAAGAATCTAATGATGACCATTATTGATCATCAGGAAAAACCTATCAGGTTCACTAATATCCTTTTAGGGAAGGAAACTGCCATCCTTACTTGTCCCATGTGACTCCAGACCACACCAATGTGGTTGACTCTTAAACTGCCCTCTGGGCAATTAGAGATGGGCACTAAATGCTGGCCTAGCCAGTGATGCCTTCATCCCGTGAATGAATTAAAAAAAAAGTAGGAAACTTGGCACCTGAGTTGTGTATAACAAGGTTCTACAAACAGCAATATGATAATAACCAGATGACCTGCTTTCTCACTTTGCCGACTGAGGGATAAATATCTGCCAGATTATATAAAATTAAAACTCTCCTTTATGTTTGACTTAGTACCAGGGGATTCTTTTATATTCCCCTGAGATGGAGAATGAAAATTGGCTTAAGGTCTCATCTGCTGATCAGCATCTCTAACAGTATGGCACACCCTCAGCACTGCAGTGGGGTATATCAACCTGGATTAGGAGCTCGTCTTTGAACCCTTAACCTACTGATTCAGAGGCGAGTGTTAACCACTGAGTCAGCACTTAAATTTATCTGAAACAGGATAAGTAAGATTATAAGAATTGGCAGGAACATTTTTACACTCCATTGACCCCCCTGCTTGTTGACCCACATTGGTTCCTGCTCCAGTTGTGACTCAATTTTAAACTGCTTGACGTTTTGTTCAAATCTTTTCATGATCTCACTTCTCCCTATCTCAGGAACCTTCTCCAGCCCTGCAACTCTCCTAGATCTCTAATTTAGTTTTTGGCATCTTGCACATAGAGTATGGAAACGGACCCTTTAATCCAACCAATCCACGCTGAACATAATCCCAAACTAAACTAGTCCCACCTGCTCCTTGCCCATATCCCTCCAAACCTTTCCTATTCATGTTCTTATCTAAGTGTCTTTTAAACATTGTAACTGTGCCCACTTCCTCTGGAAGTTCATTCTGCACACGAACCCATCCTCTTTTTAAAAAATTTTGCCTTTCATGTCTTTTTTAAATCTTTCTCCTCTCACCTTAAAAATATGTCCCCTACTCTTGAAATCCTCCAACCTAGGGAAAAGATACCTACCGTTAACCCTATCTATACCCCTCATGACTTTATGTCGACTTTGACCACACCGTCCTTAGCACCATGCCTTTTAGTTGCTTGGGCCTGCAGCACTGGAATTCCCTCCCTGAACCTGAATTTTCATCATACGTTTCTTCTTTAAGACTCTTTGCGTTGCAAAAGCTTTGTTGCAAGTGCAGAGGGCGTACTCACAGCCCATGGAATAGCCATGCCTATGATGTTATTGACAAGTGGAGTAGCGGAGGAGAGTAGGGATGGAGAGGCGAGCGGAGGGGAGGAGCTAGGTGCCAGGGCTGCGAGCAGAGTGAGGGGGGTCAAGATTTCTCTGGCATCGGTGATGTTAACCACATGTGCAAAACCCATCCTCTGTTGCGGCAACGTGACATCTCTGTTGCCACCTGTGCCAAGTTGGACATTGGCAACACGTTCTGCTCTTTGTGTTACATTTATTTTTACACCATTTCCAGTGAAGTACCTTAGAGTAATAAAGGTGCTGTATAAATGCAAGCTGTTAAACTTCAGTTAGTGACAATTTGGGTGCGAACAGTCGTGACGATGGACAGTGACTGTATCGAAAGCAAAATACACTTGAATGTTCATATCTTCTATTTGCTCAGTATTGTCAGCGATTTTGTACACTTTCTTTTCAAAAACGGATTTGGGTTTGACATTCAAATCCTTGCTTGCGTGAACAACTTTATTCACAATTCATTGCTGTTAACTCGAAGAGCCAGTGAGCTTCAAACCCCTGGGGTGAATTAATGAGAAGTTTTAGTCCTCACAGCTGACCTTTAGTGCCCTCTTTTGGGGCCTCGTTTATCCCTTTTTAGGGAGTAAGATGAGTCAGCCATATCCAGACAAAAGATGTGTTTTTTATACTTGAGCAAAGATTAAGAACAACAGCAGCTTTATTGAATTTATCACTTAAGGAAATTCCCCAATGAATTGGATTTTCTGTCCTATTTCCTTGACAGTATCCTCCTCTGTGATGGTGTAATGTGGAACTTGTTACCTCAAGGGAATGGCTGAGGTGAATGGTGTAGATGCCTTTAGGGGAGGTTACATAAGCACAGGGGAGGAAAGACTAGGGTGTGATGAAGTAACCTGGCAGAAAGCTCACTTAACAAACACCAGCATGAACCAGATGGGCCAAATGGCCTGTTCTCATCTGAAAATTTGCATAAACTGTCAACTCTGGCTCAGTTGGTAGCACTGCTGCCTCCGAGTCACACAGTTGTGCGTTCAACCTTCTCTCAACCAAAAAAAAATAGAAATACTGAGGGAGTGCTGCACTGTTGGAGGCACTGCCTTTCGGAAGGGATGTTAAACTGAAGTCCCATCTGCCTATCATCTGGGTGTAAAATATTAAACAGCACTAACCCAAAGAACAGCAGGGGAGTTTTCAGCAGTGTTTCTACCAATATTTATCTCTCTTAAAAATAGATTAGGCGGTCCTCACTGCATTTGTTTGTGGTAGTTTGCTCATGTAGGAATTTCTGCCAATTCACATTACAGCAGTGACTACGCACAAAGGTACTTTGTTGCTGCAAAGCTATTGTGAAAAGCATTATACTAAATGTGAGTTTTCCTTTGTTATTTTGAGTCAGATGGGATCCACTGAGAGTTGGTAAGCTGGATACAAAACTGGTTTCATTATAGAAGACAGAGGGTAGCAGCAGAGGGGTGTTTTTTTTTCTGACTGGAAGTCTGTGACCAATAGTGTTCTGCAAGCACCTGTGCTTGAGACCTCTCTTGTCTGTAATCAAAATATACAGCTATAAATGATTTTTGATAAATACGTAGCTTTTTGTAGTCTGCACTGAGAAGGAAAACCTAGTAAAATTTATGAATGACACATACTGCTCTGAAGAGAGCTCCAGCATAACCGTGAAGTTAATTTTTGAGAATTACTGTTTCCTCCCTCTGGGGCAGTTGCTGGATGGTTTTGAGATAGCACCATCCCTGATCATAAATGCGTTTAATGTACCCAGCTGATTTTTGAATGAATTGTCAAATGTGACATCCATTGCACAAGGAAACCAAAGCCTGGGGATTGAAACTATTTCATGTTCCCTGTGCAAAATTGGTTTCATATATCCAGCTGGCATTAAGTTGCTGCACTAGATTCTTGGAGATTGTCCCATGACTTCCCAACACTCTCTGTTCCATTGGTTACCTGACATGTCTATCTAAGAGAGCTTTATTTCTGACTGTCCTCTAGTTTCAGTCTTTCAATACAGCTGATAAATGTGTTTGACCAAAAAAGTCAATTTATCTATTGACTTAGACTTTGCTCTTGATTTTTTTTTTGCCAGCATAATCTCAGTATTGGTGACCATACAGTCATAGTTCCAGAGGGCTGTTCACTCATTAGAGAGAGACGGCAGGTTTAACCTGAGTTTGAGACGCGTCCAGAGCAACTCCATGACGCAGGGCTATTCCCTGGGACGCAGACCGAGACAAAGATTGTGTGGCTGGAGGACTGTCAACTTGGTGAAAGCCACTCTGGTCTGCCTGAAACTGCCAGAACAAGGCAAATTCTAAGGTCCAGGACTATGTGCTGAGGGATGCACTAAAGCTTGGGGCAGCTACTGCCATTGGTACAGTGGGGAAAGACCACTGTCTAAGGTCTTTCTGCTAAGGTTAAATGGGAGTCTGTTTAGTTATCAGACCCTCCTGATGCCTCAAATATATCTAAACATAGTCTTGTATAAGTAAGAATTTTTTCACGGTAACCTTAACAACTAATGTATAAGTAAGAAGTGTATTTGGTTTGTTTGTTTGTTTCTCCATATGCTACTGTACAGAACTGAACTGTGTTAGTGACTATGTATATAAAGATATTTTTTATGAATAAAGTATACTTTTGAAATAAAAGGGTCACCAGCCCTTGGGGAAGGACAGAGGTTGAGAAGGTGAGTCCTTTGTGGTTCTGATGAAGGGTCACTGGATCTGAAACATTAACTCTGCTTTCTCTCTAAAGATGCTGCCAGCCGTGCTGAGTTTTCCAGCAGTTTCTGTTTTTGTTTTTGTTTCTGATTTCCAGCATTGGTAGTTTTTTTCATGGTAACCTGGTGACCATAACAACTCATGTTGATCATCATAAAAATGCATCTGGCTCACTAATATCCTTCAGGGAAGGAAATCTGCCATCCTTACCTGTCCGGCCTGTATGAGACTCCAGGCCTACAGCAAGATAGTTGATCCTGAACTGTCCTCTGATAGGCCACTCAGTTCAAGAGCAATTAAGGATGGACAACAAATGTTGACCTTCATAGACACCCTCTTCCCGTGTAAGAATAAATAAATAAATATTATCCTGGAGATTAGTCTTCAATTACTGAATTCTCCCCATCATTCCTGACGCATTGGCAACCCTAAAACACATCTGTAAAGTGTCAATCCTCAAATGGAGTGCAAGTCACAGCTAGAATTGAACTGTTGCAAATACGGTACTTAACTGCAGCATAACATAGCCACTTTCTTTCTTACATCGTTCAATTCATTAACTGAACTTCTTCATTCCTCACACGGCACTGGTTCCTAAAGTTGATTCCATGTAGGGCTGTAGACTGAATTACAGATGTTTACAGTCCAGGAGGTGGCCATTCACCCTCTGTGCCTGTGCCAGCTCTCTGTTGCAGTTTCTCGGGTAGTCCCACTACTCAGGCTTTTCCTCATAGCCCTCTTAAAGTAGCTGATTTTCATCAGCCTACCCTACCCAACAGACAGCTGTACTAGATGCAAATTATGAAGCTTTCACAGCTCAGAAACAGAGCGTTTGGCTCAACCAGTCCATGTTTACGGTCCACACAAGCCTCTCCCTTCCTCATTCAACTATTAACATATCTTTCCATTGCTTTCTCCTTCATGTGTTTATCTACTTTCCCCTGGAATGTATCTATTGTTCTCTTCAACTGCTGTCTGGTAGTGTGTTTCACTTTTTTGCCAAGCTCTGGGTATAGAACTTCAGAATTCCGTGTTGGATTTTATTTTTTCATGACTGCCTTATATTAATAGCCTCTATTTTGTTCTTCTCAGGTTTAGCAAAGTGGCATACCTTTGCCCAGGCCTATTCTCTGATGAATGTTTGGTTGATTCCATGTTATTGGTTTCCCCAACAAGAACTTGTATTTATGTAGCATCATTCATGTAATAAGAGATCCCAAAATGCTTTGCAACAGGGTATTTAAAGAAAAACTTGTCAGTGGGATACAGAGCTCAGGTGACCATACGCTTTGCAAATGTTGTATGGTTGAGAAAAGTGCCATATAAATGCAATTCTTTCTCTTTTTAGCAGTATTGCTATTTCTTTAAAGGAAACTGGTGAACCTCAATTGATTTCCTAGGCTTATGTTTTCATTTTTTTCCCTCATCAATATTATAATCTGATTTTTTTTTTTAACCTCCTCTAGGGAAAATGAACACTGTGTTTGTGTATGGCACTCTCAAGAAGGGTCAACCCAACCATCATTACATGATCGATGGCTCAAAGGGGTCTGGAATGTACTATGGCAAGGGACGTACTCAACAGAAATATCCACTGGTGATTGCAGGGAAGAATAACATTCCGTTTTTGCTCAACCTGCCAACTATAGGACACAAAATATTGGGAGAGATTTACTTAGTCGATGACCAACTGCTCGAGTTCCTCGATGAGTTTGAAAATTGCCCAGATGTTTACCAGCGCAACTCTGTCAGAGTCCAGGTACTAGAGTGGGACAATAAAGACAGCAAACCGGATGTTAAACCAGATGAAGATGGAACATTAATGTGTTTTCTGTACAACACTAAATTCTACGAAGAAGATTGGTTGAATCTTCCTTACTACGATGACTATGACCCCTTTGGGAACCATGAACAACCAAAGTATATCCTACGTGAGGCTAGATAACTGTAAAAGTTCATAGCTGAACAGCAAGAAATTCTATGCATTAAATTTTGAAAAGTCATCCTGAATTCTTGGATTGATACTTTAAAGCCATTTACGTGAAGAATTTATGATCGGAATTATGATCTTTTTGTTTCAACAATTTCTGTAGTTCATTAAATTCTATTCCAATGCACATCTGTGACTGTTAATTTATTCACTGCTAACTGAGAATTATACAGATAGAGTTTGTGTATTTCTGCATATTGCTAATGGACTCACCTTATCTCAGGCTAGTGATGTTGGAGACTTGCTGGGCACTATTTCATGTTTGGGAATAAATTCATGTTTCAACTGGTTCAAAATCCTAGAAATCCCACCCTAAGGGCACTGTGGGTCAACCTACAGCACATAGACTGCAGCGGTTCATAGAAGGCAGCTTGCCACCACCATCTCAAGGGCAGCTAGGAATGGGCAATAAATGCTGGCCAGTCAGCGATGCCCGCATCCCTTGAGTGAATAAAAAAAACTGATGCGTTGGCAGCAACAACTGTAAAATTCACAGCTCCGACTCAAATTTGTTGGTTCAAGTCCCACGCCAGAGACCTGTGCATTTAACGTAAGAAAATAGAGGTAGGCCATTCAGTAACTGCAACTCCTGTTTTGTGCTAGCTTCACATAGTCCTCAACTTCCTGACATTTCAAAAAGCCGTTTGCCTCCTCAACTCTCCTCCTCACAGTGTACCTGGAATCAATCAAAATGACTTTTTCCAACCGTCGCTTGCCTATGAACTACAATTATTTTGGCATTTTTACAAAATGAAGAATAATTTTCTTTTCTGAAAGTTCCACCTGCTTCTTGAGCTAAGAGAGCAGCATCCTGGTATAAGTGTTAAAGTTGCTCTTGTGAAAGTCCCAGAATTGCAGCAATGATGTGGTTTTTGTGTCATTCAAATATTTGGCTGAGACTTGTTAATTCAGTACAATGAATTACTGTAACTTCTTCCTGAGCAGGGATAGTCAAGTGAGTGTGATTGTTTTTTTTTCCAGACTGTGAGGGTTCTGTTCTGTAAAAGTGACACACCCTTATCAGTTTACAAACTCCACATACCATCGCCCTCCTGTCTATCCTCTCCTATACCATTCTCAATTCCTCAACCATCCTTCCACCTTCCCTAACCTCTTTTTTTCCAACTTCTCCCCTTCACCAACACTCTTCCTATTCTCTTCTCTCTCCTACTACCCTCTCTTTCCCACCTACCATTCCGTTCTATTCTGCCTCCTTTGTCCTCTTTCTGTACCTTCCGTTCTTCATTTCTTCCCTCCCACCTAATTGCTGGGCCTTCCCTCCCCCTTTCACAATCTCTAATTCCATGCCCCCCTCCGCCACATTCACCCCTTTGAAGGCTATTTTCTCAACATAGAGTCATACAACACAGAGAAAGTCCATATGGTCCATTGCACTTTTCCTAGCAATTTGTAAGAGCTATCCAATTTCTCCTAATGCCTTGCTTTTTGTCCCCCCATAGCATTTATTTTTCCTTTGAGTATTTATGCAGTTCCCTTTTGAAAGTCATCATTAAATCTGTTTCCATAGGCAACACATATCAGATCACAACTCAGCACTTACCACAAATCTGCACCTTCTAGTTACTGACCCTCAGCAGTGGAAATTTCCATGATTTCTATCAATAAGTTCAACAAAATATGATACCTGACACACTCCTCCACCACCTCCTTCCCCACCCTCACTGCCAATTAGGTGCAAGAGAAAACAGACAGCAATGTTTGAAAAGCATTTTACTTATTTTGAAAAAAACATGGATCAATAAATGTGAGGAAGTTGGAGGTGTAACCGTAAAATGTCCATTAATTTTCCTTTGAAACTGGTGATAATGTTCCTCCTCAATTAAGGTCAAATATTTTGATTAGCAGCTCAGTATCATAGTACATTTCCATACCACTGAGCTAGGGAAAACTTCAAAATTTAGCAATGCTGCCAGTTCTACACATGGGGAATAGTTAGTGTTCCTGTTCTGCAAAAATAACAGTAAATATTACTGAAGTTGTAAAAAGAAAATCCATACAGGAATGTCTACCAGATTTTTACAGTGAGGAGTTACAATCGAAAATCCATGTACATGATATGAGATAAAACTTATAAAATGCTCCTCTGTAGAATACACATCACTCAAATTCAATAAGAATATCTCCTTCTCCAACTGTGTCTCCTGGCTTGCAGTGTACCTTCATTACCTAAACAAAGTCAAGAACAAGAAACATATTTACAGTCATATATAGGTAACATGGTAACCAACAACTGATGTAATGCTTATCTGGAAACAGGAAGGAGCAAAATAATTTCTGCAGCACTGGATCCAATTACAACTATTTTTCCAATAATTGATCCTACACAAAGTTCAATTTTAATTTCTAAGGTATTAACATTTATTGTAATTTACTTGTTCATATTACAGCTATACAAAAGCCCTGGGTTTGATCACACCAGAGCAACTGAGCCATTCGAGACACCACACCATTGTGACCTTGGAGGGTGTGCAGGTTGGATTTACTGGAATAATACCTGGACTCCAACAGTTAAATTACAAGGAGAAATCACATCAACTAGGGTCATATTCCCTGGAATTTCAAATTTTTCAACTTATTGGGACAAAAACTAAAATCACAAGGGTTTCGGGGTGACCTGGCTAGATGGATAGAAAACTGGCTTGGTCATAGAAGACAGAGGGTAGTGGTGGGAAGATGTTTTTCAGAATGGGGACCGGTAACTAGTGCTGCTCCACAGGGGTCAGTCTTAAATCCTTTGTTGTTTGTAGTATATATAAATGATCTGGAGGAAAATGTGGGTGGTCTGTAAGCAAGTTTGCTGATGACAGGAAGGTTGGTAGAGTTGCTGATCGTGCCAATAACTGTGAAAGTATACAACAGCATATAGATAGATTGGCAACTTGGGTACAGAAATAGCAGATGGACTTTAATCCAGACAAATGCGAGGTGATGAATTTTGGAGGATCAAATTTAGGTGTGAATTATATTGTAAATGGCAGAACCCTTAGGAACATTAACATACAAATGGATCTGGGTGTGCAGATCCAAACAGTTCTCTGCAAGTGGCGACACAGGTACCCAAGGTGCTTAAGAAGGCATATGGCATGCTTGCCTTCATTGCCTGGGGCATGAAGTATATGAGTTGGCAAAACTATTTGCATCTATATAAAACCCTTGTTAGGCCGCATTTGGAGTATTGTGTGCAGTTTTAGTCACCACACTACCAAAAGGATGTTGAAGCTTTGGAGAGAGTACAGAGAAAGTTCACCAGAATGTTGGCTGGTCTCCAGGGCATTGACTATGAGGAAAGGTTAAAAAGACTAGGATTGTTTTCACTGGAAAGACAACAGCCGGGAGGAGACCTGATAGAGGTCTACAAAATTATGAGAGGCATAGATACGGTGGATAGTCAGAGGCTTTTTCCAAGGGTTGAAGTTTCAATTACAAGGGGACACAGGTTCAAGGTCAGAGGGGGAAAGTTTAAGGGAGATGTGAGAGGGAAGATTTTCACGCAGAGTGGTAGCAGCCTGGAATGCACTGCCAGAAGAAGTGGTGGAAGCGGGCACATTGAAGACATTTAAGAGTACATGAATAGGGAGGGAATAGAGGAATACAGATCGAAAAATGGCAGGTTTGTTTTTAGATTAATTAGGGCATGATGGTTGGCGAAGGCTTGGAGGGTCAAAGGGCCTGCTCCTGTGCTGTATTTTTTCATTTGTTCATTAAGGGGAACAGAGTGGGTAGATAAGTAGAAACTAATTCCACTGGTTAGTAAGCCTAGGACTGGACAGCATAATCTAAAAATTAGTTAGACCTTTCACCAAGGGCAGTGGAAGTTTGGAACTCTTCTGAAAATGATTATTAGTGATAACTCCCCATTGTTAATTTTAAATCGAAGATAGACTCTCCTTAGCAAAAGCTATTCAAGGATATGGGTCAGCGGTGTGCCTGTGGAGTTAGGTTGCAGATTAGCCAAAGTCAGCCTCAGTAAATTTCAACAGGGCTACCTCAAGGATCTCCTTGTGTTCCTTCGTTCCACTCTGTTCCTTTATTTTTCCCCTGTCTCTGTACTTGCATACAGCCTGTTAAATCCATAACATGTTCCAGATCATAGACCTAAAAAATTAACTGTTTCTCTCCCCATGGATGCTGCCTGACCTGCTGAATATTTCTGTTTTTATTTCAGATTTTTAGCATCTGTAGTGTTTTGCTTCTCTTTAAATGTTCACCGTGATCCATTTTGCGTTCAAGTTAAACTTCCATTATACGTTTCTCTTCATCTTTGGTCACCTATGAATTTTCACTCATTTATTTACACCAGCAATAGGAATAGAGGCAGGAACCTATTCTAGATGCCCTTTTTTTGGAGATACAGTGACATCAAACTGCACGTTGAGGGTAAAGTATGATCAGAAAGGTGACAATGCAAGGTATAACTAGAGTAACCTTTAGTATAGTGAAGGGTACAGACAGGTGTTTTGTGGCAACAGGCATGACTCCAGGACAGTGTTTTGAAGGGGCTGGGGACAAGGACATCAGTAAACGACTGCAGGGCATTCTGAAGGGGGAATGTGAACAGTCAGAAATTGTGGTCCACATTGGGATAGGATAGAAAGAGCATTCAGAAAGTGCAACAAGAATTTGGGGAAACTAGGTAGCAGATTAAAAGCAGGATCTTAAAAGTTGTAATCTCTGGATTCCTCCCAGTGCCATGTGTTAATGAGTATAGAGATAGATAGATATAACTGATGAATACATGGCTGAAGACTTGGTGCAGGTGGGAGGGCTGTAGATTCTTGGATGACTTGGTCCATTTCTGAGGAAGGTGGGGCCTGTGCAAGTCCAGTGAGTTGCACCTGAACCAGAATGGAACCAACATCCTTGCAGGGATATTTGCTGGTGTGGGTGGTGGGGGTTTAAACCAATTTGGCAGGGCAATAAGATACGTACTGGAGACAATAGTAGGGATGATGCACAAGCAAGTATAGAAGAACCACAAAGACAACGTAGAGGCAGTGCAAATATGGCCAAGTTATGGCAAAAGGGTGCATGGATGGCATCATGCAAGGGGTCTTGTGAGTAGGGCAGAGAAGTTGACAATGTTGGTGCATGGGAATATGATATCAGAGCTATCACAGAGACACGGGTGAGGGAGAGACCAGACTGGCTGCTCAATATTCCAGGATATAGAATCTTCAGTTGAGACAGGACAGGATGTATAAAAGAGGAGGTGGTGTCACAATACTGATCAAAAAGTCAAATATTGCAATAAAAAGGGATAATATTTTAGAAGGCTCCTCAATTGAGGCCATAGAGTTAGAACCTAAAAGCTAAAAGCGTATGGGTATACAATAGAGTCCCAAACAGGAAGACATAGAAAGACAAATATATGGGCAAATCTCAGGAAAGTGTAAAAATAGTGGGGTAATATTAGTAGCGAATTTCAACTTTCCCAATGTTAACTGGGAAAGAAAGTGTGAAAGACTTAGAGAGGGCCAAATTCTTAAAATTGTCCGGGAGAGCTTTTTAAACCATCATGTAGAAAGTCCTACAAAATAGGGGATGGTTTTGGACCTAATTTAAGGGAACAAAACCAGGAAAATGATAGGTGAGTTGGTGGGGGGAACATTTTGGTGACAGTGACCATAACTCAGTAAGATTTAAGGGAATTATGGAAAAGGACAAAGATGGACCTAAAATAAAAGTTCTGAACTAGGACGAAGGCTGATTTTAATATTATTAGACAGGATTTGGTCAAAATGGACTGGGAGCAGCGACTTGCAAGAAAATCCACATCAGAGCAGTGGGAGTCATTCCAAAGGACAATAGTGAGAGTGCAGGCCAACATGTTCCCATAAAGGCGAAGGATGGGGTAAGCAAGTCCAGAGAATCTTTGACGTCAAGGAATGTACAGGATTAGATAAGGAAAAAGAAGGAAAGTTATGGCAGATACCAAGTGTTCAAAACAGTGGATGCATAAGAAGAGAACAGAAAGTACAGGGGTTAACATTAAGGAAAGTTCAAAGGTGTATGCAAGTATACTAGGGGCAAGAGAATAACCAGGAAAAGGGTAGTGCCCATTAAGGACCAACATGGCAATCTGTGAGTGAACCCAGGAAACATTGTTGGAGTTTTAAAAGAGTGATTTGCATCTGTATTCAGCATTGAGAAGGACGATGTAGGTACAGGAAGGGGGACTGCGATGTACTTGAACAAGTTAGCTTTGAGAAGGAGAAGGTATTAGCTTTATTGGTGAGCTTGAAAGTGGATAAATTCTTAGGCTGCTGTGGAAGGCAATGGAGGAGATTGCAGGGGTTCTGACATTAATTTTTAAATCAGTAAGTTTGCAGATTACATGAAAATTGGTGGTATGGTAAACAGCAATGAGGAAAGCTTTAGACTACAGAATGATATAGACAGGCTGGTCAGAGCAGTGGGAACTCGAATTTAATCCTGCAAATTATGAGGTAATGCATTTTGGGAGGATGATAAGGCAGAGGAGAACATGATAAATGGTAGGCCCCTAAAAAGTACAGGATCAGAGGCACCATGGTATGCATTTTCACAGATCTTTGAAGGCAGCAGGAGTGGTGGATAAGGAGGTTAAGAAAACATATAGGATACTCACCTTCATTAGCCAAGATATTGAATACAACAGCAAGTAGGTTATGATGGAGCTGTATATAATGTTGGTTAGGTCACAGCTGGAGTACTGTGTACAGTTCTGGTATAGAGGATAGATGTGATTGTACCAGAGGGAAAAAAAGTCACCAGGATATTGCCTCAGCTGTGAGGAGAGATCAGACAGGCTAGGGTTGTATTCTTAGAGCAGAGAATGCGAGATGGGACCTGACTGATGTGCGCAAAGTTCTGAGGGGCATGGATAGGGTAGATAGGGAGAAAGATTTCCCTGTACCCGGAAGGGTCAATAACCAGGATGCACAGTAAGGAGCAGGAAGTTTAGAGGGGATTTGAGGAAATGGTTTTTCACCAAGAGGGTGGTGAATATCTGGAATTCACTGCCTAAAAGGGTGGGAGAGGCAGAAACCATCAAGGCTTTTAAGAAGTATTTAGATGAGCACTTGAAACACCATAGCATACGACGCTATGGGCGATGTGCTGGAAAATGGGATTAGAACAGATAGATGCTTGATGACTGGTGCAGATATTTTATGCCGAAGGGCCTATTTCTGTGCTGTAAAACTCTATGACTCGAAGTGGCTTATTTAAATTATCTGCTGCATACATCTGATCTGCATTTTTATTTAAAATTTAAGAGATTTCATGCCTCAAAAATTGCAAACTATCCAATACTTGCATGCCAAGTTTTGTTTTACATGAAGGGCGAATCAAAATAATAATTCAAGATGGACTTTTGAAGGTTAACATTTAACCAAAAAAATACTGCAGTACCTAAATTCATAGGCATTACTTTCTCCAACCATTCACCCGTTAACAGATAAATGTTTATAATCAGTTCCAGTAAACATACCTTGCCAGATTTCGCAGCAGCCAAACTGTTCTGCATTTTCATTGCTTCAATCACACAGACCTCCTGACCTTCAGTAACCTGCACAGTTTATGTTTAAAAGAAAATGTTTTATTAAAAACTGAAGATTGATAAAATGTGAGGTTTTCAGCCACAAAGGCCAGCATTTTCACTGTCCCAGAAAGATACATGCAGAAAATGAATTATACACCATGAGAAAAATCATTACAGAAAATGAGCTGAATGCCACCAGGCCAGCTGATACCCTGTTTTTTTTTGTTTAAAAATTAAATTTGAAAGTTAAACCAAGCAGAAAGGTGCCAGGTTTGATGTTTTTGCTGCACTGTTTACTGGCAGCTGCTGCAGGGGTAAAGTGAAAATGATGATTAGTGTCAGCACTTCACTGACCTTCTTATGGGAGAGTATTGCCATCTTAAATACCAGATTCACAAGGATATAAACTGGACAAAATTTGACATCAATAAGGAAACATCAGGACAAAGACCAAAGAAGTCGTTCAAAAGACCAGTTTCTATGGAGCATCTTAATAGATCAGCACACAAACAAGGAGCAATAATAGGCCTCTCGGCCTTTCAGCCTGCTCCACCATTCACTAAGATTGTGGCTGACCTCAATGTTATATTCCTGCATGTCCCCGATAGTCTTTCGTCCCCTGGGTAATCAAGGATCTATTTACCTCTGCTTTAAAGTATTTAAAGATTCTGCACCCAATCATGCCTTTACAAAAGGGAGTTCCAAATTATCACAATCCTGTCAGAGAAAAGTGTTTCCTCAACTCTGTCTTAAATTGGTGATCACCTACTTTTAAGCTATGACCCCTAGTTCTAAATTCTCCTATGAGAGGAAACGTGCTTTTGACATCCACCTGGTCAAGTCTCCTCAGGATCTTAAATGTTTTAAATCGTAACCTTTAATTCTTCTAAACGCCAGAGGACACAGACCTAGCTTGTCTAACTTATCCTCATAAGGCAATCCGCTCATGCCAGATATTAAGTCTAGTAAACCTTCTCTGAGCTGCTTCCAATGCATTAATATCCTTCTATAAGTACAGTGATCAGCAATGTGGACAGTACCCCAAATGTGGTCTCAACAATGCCCTGTATAACTGAAGCATAACTTCCCTACTCTTGCATTCAATTCCTTTTACGATAAACCATAACATTCTATTATCCTTCCCGATTACTTACCGAATGCGTGTTCCAGCCTTCTGTGAATTCATGCATGAGGACACCCAGATCTCTCTGTACCTCGGAGTTATGCAATCTGTCACTGTTTACTTAATATACATCTCGTTATTCTTTCCCACATTATATTCCATTTGTCAGATCTTTGTCCCCTCACTTTATCTATGTCCCTTTATAGATTCCTTATATCCTCTTTGCAAGTCAATTTCCTGCCTATCTTTGTGTCATCAGCAGATTTATCCAGGATACTTTTAGTCCTTTCGTCCAAATCATTTACATAAACAGTAAAGAACTGAGGCCCCAGTACCGATCTCAGCGGCACACCACTCATGACATCATCCCAGCCTGAAAAAGACCCATTTATTTCTACAGTCTGCTTGCTGTTAGCAACCAATCTTCTATCCTTGCCAATGTGTTACTCCCTACACTGTGAGCTTACATTTTCTGCAATGACTTCTCCCACAGTCCAAAGATGTGTAGGCTAGGTAGATTAGCTGCAGGAAATTACAGGGATAGGGGAAGGTCTGGGTGGATGCTCTTCTGACGGTCGGTGTGGACTCGATGGGCCAAATGACTTGCTTCCACACTGTAGGGATTCTTTAATGATACTCAGACTTTTGATTTGGCATGTTATTAAATGTCTTCTGAATATCTAAGTACAATATTGAAAGTTTAGTCAAAAAGAAAAATGAGACATGTGTAAGGTGTAGGAAACTGAAATCAGATAAAGCCCTTAAGGAATACAAAGGAAGTAGGACAGAAATTAAACAAGGAATTAAGAAGGTTAAAAGGAGCAATGAAATGTCCCTGGCAAGTGGGATTAAGGTGAACCCCCAAAGTACTTTAGAGATAGATTAACTGCAAGAGAGTAGCTAGGGAAATGATAGGTCCACTCAAGGACAAAGAAAGGAATTTATGCATGAGGCCAAAGAGTGTGAGTGAGGTCCTTAACGAGTACACGCATCAGTATTCACCTAGCAGAAGAACATGGATGACGGTAAGATTACGGAGGGATATATTGATATTCTAGGCTATGTCAATATTAAGAAGGAGGTGGTGATGGGTGGCTTGAAAAACAGTAAGGTAGATAAGTCCCCAGGGCCTGATGGCATCCATTCCAGGATACTGATGGAGCCAAGGGAGGAGATTCCTGGGGCCATGACAGAGATCTTTTTGTCTATTTATTTCTATCTCTTTCTATTTCATAGGTGAGGTCCCAGAAAACTGGAGAATAGCCAATATTGTTCCTTTGTTTAAGAAAAGCAGCAGAGATAATCCAGGAAATTATAGGCTGGTGAGTCCTACATCAGCAGTGGGGAAATTACCGAAGAAGACTCGTAGTGACAGGATTTACTGGCATTTGGAAAAGAATAGACTTATTAAGGATAGTCAGCATGACTTTATGTGGGGGGAGGTCTTGTCTCACAAATTTGACTTCAGTTTTTTGAGGAAGGAACAAAATGATTGATGAGGGTAGGGCAGTAGATGTTGTCTACATTGACTTTACTGAAGCACTTGACAAGGTTCCTCATGGTAGGCTGGTCCAGAAGATTAAGTCTCATAGGATCCATGGTGAGTTGGCAAGTTGAATACAAAATTGGTTTGGCTGTAGAAGACAGAAGGTAGTTGTGGAAGAGTGACCACTGGTGTTCTGCGAGGATCAGTGCTGGGACCTCTGTTGTTTGTGATATATATAAATTATTTAGATGAAAATGTAGGTAGTCTGATTAGTAAGTTTGCAGACGACTTGAAATTGATAAGAGCTGTGAATAGTGAGGACAGTTGTCAAAGGATACAGCAGGATATAGATCAGTTGGAAAGTTGGGCAGAGAAATGACAGGTGGAATGTGAGGTGTGTGAGGTGATGCTTTTTGGAAGGTCAAGTGCAAGAAGAAAGTATGCAGTAGATGGCAGAACCCTTAAGAGCAATGCTATACAGAAGGATCTTGGATGCAAGTCCATAACTCTTGAAAAGTGGCAACACAAGTGCATAAGGTGGTAAAAAGGCATACTGCATACTTGCCTTCATTGATTGGGGCACTGAGTATAAAAGTTGGCATGTTGCAGCTGCATAAAACTTTTGTTTAGCCACATTTGGAGTATAGTGTGCAGTTCTGGTCACCATACTATAGTCCAATAAGTTAGTTAAACACGGTTTCCCTTTGACCAAACCATGTAGTCTCTGCCTGGTTCCCTTGAAGTTATCCAAATGCCCTGTTATGAGGAAGGGCCACCAAAACATTAACTGTGATTTTTCTCCACAGATGCTGCCAGACATGCTGCGCTTTTCCAGCAACTTCTGTTTTTTGCCCTGTTATGTCTTAAATAATAGCTTTTAACATTTTCGCCATGACAGATGTTATAGGGAACGAAAGACAAACTCCCCATTATACCTTTATGGTATGACATGTTAAAGGTACCTACAGAATCAACACTGGACCAGTATTTCTTCTGTGTTAATTCCTTAAATTCAGCTTTGGTCATTGTAGTGAAAACAAAAAGTGCTGGAGATCACAGCGGGTCAGGCAGCATCTGTGGAGAGAGAGCAAGCTTACATAACGAGTCTGGATCACTCTTCATCAGAGCTCATCGGACGCTGCCTGACCCGCTGTGATTTCCAACACTTTTCATTTTCAGTACAGATTCCAGCATCTGCAATAATTTGCTCCGACATTTGGTCATTGCAGAATGCTAAAAGGATTCAACATACAGCAAAGCTAGTAAAAGGAGAAAAAAAAACAGAAATAGCTGCAGAAACTTAGCAGGTCTGGCAGCATCTGTGGAGAGAAAGTGGAGTTAATGTTTCGGGTCAAGTGACCCTTTTTCAGAATTTGTAAAAGGAAAATTGACTTCAATGTGGCAAATATTTAAACCATGCAAAAGGATACAGAACATCTTACTGTTCTTAGTACCCCCACAGTCTTATGCATGCAGGCTTTAGAGAGGGTGCAAAGTCGGTTTGTGAGAATGTTCCAAGGATGGCAGGCTTTAGCTGTGTGGATAGTTTAGCAAAGCTGCAGTTATTCTCCTTAGAGAACAGAAGGTTGGTAGGAAATTTGAGAGAGGAATTCTTCTCTCCTTTGGCAGCCCCTCATGGTTGAGGATGAGTTGATGAGTCTAACCTGAGGGGAGGGGTGTAAGGTTCTGTGGTGGCTGAACAGTCCAATCCTGGAGCTGCCGACTCTGCTCCAAATGGGGCAGGTAGAGTTTGAAGAGGAGGGGACAGGAAGCTATTCCTGTGTGTTCATGGGGATGTTTCATTTGTTTAGGGGGGCTTTTAGAATATCCTTGTAGTATTTCCTCTGCCATCCTAGTGATCACTTACCATTATGGAGCTTGGAGTAAAGCACTTTTTTAGGGAGTCTTATGTTGGGTATGTGGACAATGTGGCTCACCTATTGAAGCTGGTCATGCATTAACCACTGCCTCGATACTGGGAATATTGGCTTAGGAGAGGACACTCATGTTGGTACGCCTATCCTGCCAACAGATTGCAGGATTTTGTGAAGGCAGCGCTGGTGATAACTCTCAGGGATTTGAGGTCCCTGCTGTACATGGCCCATGGTTCTGATGTATGCAGGAGGGTGGGAAGCATGCCTGCTCTGTAGACCATGAGCTTGGTGCTGGGTTTGAACTTCATGGATGCATTGGTGCATTGCAGTCAATGGTGTATGTCTTTGTCAATATTTGCTTGCAATTTAAAAGGAGGCTTCCGAGATATGGCGTCCACATTGCCCAGGAATTTGCCGAGGATTGTAATAGTTAAGTGGCAGTGTCGTGTGGCAACAGTGGGCTGGTAAGGAACATTTGTTTTCTAGATGTTTAATCTGTGGTTAATTCTCTTACATGCCTTGGTGAATGCGTTAGCAATGGTTTGTAGCTCAGCCTCCAAGTGCGTGCACACACATGTCAACTGACGATAGAGACAGTTCTCATTGGCAGAATGATCAAGAACCAGAGGAAACAGATTTAAAGAGACTGACAAGAGAAGCAATGGTGACATGAGGAAAAGTCTTCTGCTGTGAATGGTTAGAATTGGAATGGACCTGAATGTAGAGAACAAGAATAAGAGCAAGAACAGGGAAAAACAAAAAAGCAGGACTATGGGGATGTAAGACGAGCTGAATTGTAGTAACTGACAGTCAGTATAAAGACAATGGGCTGAATGATCTCCTTCTCTGCTATAACCATTCTGGATTGTATGAATGTTTATTTTAGTATATTAACTGGCTTGTGTTTTAGACTGTAGTCCCTGACTACAGAAACATACAGAGTTGCATGTTTAATAGCGCACAGTGCACCAGCGTGTAATGTGTTTGGCACCAAGGGCCCTACGTAAATCCTTTAGAGATTAAAAAGATCACGTGCCACTCAACAATTGGCAGGATGCAGCCCTCTGCCCAGTTCTTAAAAAGAAAGCCTTGCTTTCCCTGGTATCCTTTCAGCCTGCTCTCTCTCTCTCACTAGGAGGCCGGGATGGTTTGGATTTTTCGCATCGGCTGTCAAGTGTCACTCCCCAACTCTCAGGATGGAGAGACAGACAATTCAAGCAGAACTCACAGGAAATGGCCTTTCTTTTTCAAAATCCCTCGCTTCTGTTGAAGTAGATACTCCATCTGGTGGCCTGGACAAAATCTGACAAAAGTCACCTTTGGGAGTTTGGATCATTGTGACTGGCTGCCTGAGGGTTCTTCAACTTACACCAACTTGCCAATTTGCAGTCAGTTTTCAGTTTACACCACGTTTTTTAGCTGAAAATTGCCCATCAATTAATAAAAAGCATTAAATTAATCATAGAATTTACAGCGCAGAAGCAGACCATTTGGTCCTTGTTATTTGACAGTTATTAGTTGACCTTTACCTGAACTTCCTGCCATCCCACCAAAATGTCACCAATTCTCATCCTCATGTTGAAATCCCTCCACAGCCTCACCCTCCCTATTTCTATCATCCCCTCTCATCCACACAACATGTGCACCCCTCAAATTCTAGCCTCTTGTGCTTCCCTGATATTAAACACTTCTTCAGCTGCCTTGGCCCTCAGCACTGAAATTTCCTCCCTACATCTTTATGCTGCTTTAAGACACTACTTCAAAACTACTTCTGAGACCAATTTTTTGGTCACCTGTCGTAATAGCTTTCTCTTATGCACATGGTTTGTTTTGCAATATGCCTTGGCGAGTTTTATTACACATTAAAGCTGCCGAATGAAAGCAGGTTTTTGTGTACATCTGACCCTAAAACTTTAACCTTCTATCACTTTCTCAGTCATGTGTTTTATCTAGGGATCTGTGAAATGTACCTCTACTATTCATCTTAACCGCCATTCTCCGAGAAAACTAATAATCACCTATCAGATCTGTTAGTAAATTTTGCTCAGTGCACAGTTGTGGCTTTATTACAGATTTTTATTCTGTGGTAATAGGAATAGGATTCTAGAAGTCAGTCAGTCCCTCAACCTGTAACACTTTTCAATTAGATCATTGTTGATCTGTATCTTAAACTCATCCACCTGCCTTGGTTCCATGTCTCTTAATCCATGACCCAACAAAACTCTATTAATCTCCGCTGTTTTTTAATTCACTTCCAGCCTCAGCAGCATTCTGGGGACAGAGTTCCAGATTTCTACTCCCTGTTGTCTGAAGAAGTGCCTTCTGATTCCAAATGACGTGGCCCTAATTTTTAAGTTCCTGTCCTTTTGTTCTGGAAACACCACTCCCTCATTCAGAGTAAAAATTCTCTCTATCTAACTTATTAAATTAGTTAATAGAAAAAGAACAGGGAGCATGGCAAATATCACTAGAACTTTAACAGCGCCAAGAGAGGGTGAAGTCTATGGAGTGGAAAGGTGAACTTTTGAAGCTGTTTCAGTTTCAGCAACATCAATTTATTCAGTATTTTACAATTTATTCAGTAATTTACTTTGTAATCCAAGATGGCACTGGAGTGTGGTGGCATTACGCATTTTTCACTGTACCCAGGTACAAATGACAATATGAAATAAATCTAAATCATATTTAGACCGCATTTCACAAACAATTTCAAAGTTATGTTGAAGACTTAATGATTATGACAAGCACTCTTCAGTGTTAATTCCAAAATGGTCAAAAGCCCTAGGAGTCTTTCTGATAAATCCAATCATTGATGATAGACTTCCCTTTCTGCCTCTAACTGATGCAAAGTTTGGTCAAATGGAAACATATACCTTTCATCCAGTCTACAGCATCTCTTCCTTTCTGACACCAGGTCAGGGTTCACATTCGCATCAGATTATCAGACTGGCAACTCATTAGACTGCAGTCCTCTCTGGGCCAGAGTGAATTTGCAGTAAAGAGGGAAAAAAAACAAACTTGGCCCATTTACTGCACAGAGCTTGGCATTTTAGGAGCCTTTGAACGTCGCATAGCATTGCCACTTTTTTTTCAGATTTTCAGACATCTCCGACTGATGATTAATTGTGAGTGATGGGAAATAAGACCAGCTGCTTGCCATGGCCTACAACATTACGATAATAGATATAAGCTGCCAATTTTCCAGGTTTACTGGCACGTCTTCTCTGTGCAATTAAGGAAAGTTCTAAATGATATGGAAATCTATCAAGGCCCATTTATTTTCACAGAGAGGTTCCTCCCTAGGGACTTGCAACTTAGAATTTTGGGGATAACCCAATAAAAAGGTAAACTGATTTAGCCTTTGCAAGTAATATTAAGACATATGCCTAGTGTAAGAACATCATGACTGCGGGATGGCTCAAGAAGATTCTGAAGTCCATTCTTTAAAGACATCTGCTATATTTTCTAAGGGGGCTGCCAAGTGCCCTTTAACTACTCTCATGAATGAACCCTCATATAAAACAAGGTTCCAAAGTCACACACAGGCAAATGCTGCTCGCAGAGAGCACTGGATGTAAGAACTAACAAAACGAACTGAACCATATGTATTTATAGCTTTACAATGTATTACGCTGAGAAGCATCCAGCAGAAATGTGGACTGCGAAAGGTTCTAAGAAATTCAGACAATCACCTGAAATAATAAATGAGTATCGATTCCAGGCTACCTATGATAACATTTACAATATTACTGAAACTTCAGTGCGCGCAGATGCCAGGAAATGTTCTAAACTAAAAATGCAAAGCATGACCGTCCCTGACAAGGAATGCCACAATTTTGGTCCTGATCCGTTCGAGATGTGAAATGAGCATAATATATTTGCTGGATGTGGCATACAGTAACAGCTGTGGTTTTCCCACATGAGGGAGAGTGCACTATCATGGGCTGTGATCGGTTTTGAACAGATGGAAAAATACATTAGAGTTCCCCTACCCCCACACACCCTCCTGAAACCCCCCGCAACAAGCATTTACTGTCTATCTGCTCGAGAAAGCAAACCGCAATATCTTTCTGTATTCAAAAGGGGTGGTCACAAAATCGCTTTCTTTTTTAAGTTGTATTTTTCCAGCAGTAGCTTTCTTTTAGCTAAGTTAAAAATGAAAACAGAAAGCAAGAGGATTTGAAATTTTTTTTTTTTTTAAGTGCAGATCTTTCAGAAATGTGAGGACTGTAATGGAACTGGTGCCAGTGACATATGGCTTTCTGTGGTGCTAAACATTCATACAAGAGACAGGTTCATCAGTCATTTGTGTATCTGGATTAAAAAATTATCTCCTGATGGATGATATTTAGAGTTTACCTGCTGCTTAAACATTACCAAAGAAACACAGGTTTTTAAACCCACATGACATTAGAAACTGCAGACCATGAAATACTTCTGCTTTCAATGCTCATATCATCCATGCCAGGTAATATGCAGTAATAAATAAGCTTATGAAACTCTCAGCTAAAATCCACAGCCGGGGTCAGATCTGCACAGGCCAATTAATGCAGAGCATCTGTTGTACAGAGCAGTACAACACCACGGAACAACTTCGGTAGCTTAAACAAAACAAAATACCCTGACTGCAGTTATTCCAAATAGAAAATTATCTGAATGATGTAGAAAGTCACATAACTTCCTGCAGGTTTTATTAAGAAGCAAAAAGTCCTTCG
Source organism: Rhincodon typus (assembly GCF_021869965.1). Taxonomy (NCBI): domain Eukaryota; kingdom Metazoa; phylum Chordata; class Chondrichthyes; order Orectolobiformes; family Rhincodontidae; genus Rhincodon; species Rhincodon typus. Next base: position 92,913,462 of record NC_063337.1, on the reverse strand, counting down.
GTAAAGGTTTGGTAAGGTCACATCTCTCTTTGTTCTGTCACATCCTGTGTTTGTCTGCTAAATGTGACAGAAGGCACAAAGAGGGTCATGGGGGTCCAACTGCAATATCACCTTCTGTTTGGGCAAATCAAAACACAAACAAGGGATCAGAATAAAAATTAATTCACTCCAAAGAAGAAGAGCAAGGATTGGAATAAGAATTCCTGAAGGTTTTCTAGGTCAAAGTGCAAGTTGGGTTAAAAATGCTGTGGTATTTCTCTGGGAAAATGTATACTCAAACTGGAACGGGACTTATTTTCTATTTTCTTGCAATTTATCTTTTATTTGATGTTTTTGAAAGCACTGATTAGGAAAGAAAGTGATAAATTGCAACTCATATTGCAATTTTTATGTCAGAAGACCTGTCTCTTCTGTACAATGTAAGATAGCTTAACTTGTTTGCACAAGTTTACAGGTTTGCCTTATTTATTTCTTTTAAATCTTTGCAAGCTTTTCCCTCTTCCATTACACATTTTCAAATTGATTAAATAAAAGCAAAATACTGTTGATGCTGGAAATCTGCAATAAAAGCTGAAAATACTGGAAATACACAGGAGGTCTGGCAGATCTGTGGAGAAAGAAACGGGAGTTAACCTTTTTGGTCTTTCAATTGGAACGGGAAAGACGGGGTGTGAACGTCAGTTGCTGACGAAAGCAAAAACAAGATCATTAAAAAGATTAAGGCCAAAACATGCGAAGAACAAGAAAGAAAATAGATGTACAGATGGTCTTGCATTGTCAAACTCAATGCTGAGTGCAGAAGGCTGCAAAGTGCCTAATTGAAAGTTTCTCCAGATTGTAGTTGGCTATGCTGGAACACTAACACCTGTCATCAATCTACGACAGCATGAAAGCAAGGTAGAGAATTAAAATGGCCACTGCAAGCTCTACATCATGTGCACAGACCAAATGAAAGTGTTTCACCAATACATTGGTATTCCCAATGTAGACTCTACTCCAGCACGAGTAGTAAATACAGTATACAAATTTGAAAGCACTACAGCTCTCCTTACAGTCCAAGGCCCCAAAAGCACCCTTCAGCTGAAAATGCAATTTACGTGTACTCGTTTGATCAAAGAGTTACGTTTAAGGACTGATTTCAAGGCAGGGAGAGATGCAAAGGAGTTCAGGGACAGAATTCTAGAACTTGGGCACAAGGCAAATAAAAGTTGCCAATGGTGGGAATTTGAAAGTTGACAGTGTGCAAGAAGCCAGTAGTGAAGGACCACAGAAATCTCAGAGGCTCTAATGCTGGAAGAGGTTACAGAGATTTGGGAGTCTGGAGGGGGGTGAGGAGAGCCAATGTGGTCTTGAAAACAAGGGTGAGAATTTTAAAGTCAACATCTTGCAAAATATTGCCAACAAACAATTCATCTTTAAAACATGCAGTCTATAAATTCATGTCACTCAAATTTGATAATGCATATAATTTCCTATTCAATAAGAAAGAAATAGAGTTTTGGAGAAGTCATATCGGACTTGAAACAAACTGTGTTTCTCTCCCTACAGATGCTACCAGTCCTGCTGAGTTTCTTCAGCACTTTTCTGTTTTTATTTCAGATTTCCAGCATCCATTTTGCTTTTATTTCCTGTTCAAATGTTATACTTGTAGCTAGCAGTACTAAGACACAGCTCACATATAAAGCTGTTCGCAATATAGGTCACGGCACTTTGCTCAAAAACAGGCTTGTGAATTCATGCCTTCATTGTGTCATACAGTTTTGGCATTTGATAGATTAGAATTATTGTCTGAAGGTTCATTTGGACTGCACTTCATCAAACAAAGCTCACTTGGGGTGAAACTGGACATAGCAGCAGAGACTGCAAAACAGGCCAACTCTCAGATGCATCCATTATAGGCCCCAAATGATATTGTGCCCTATTCACGTTGCCAATACTGGTTGAACATATTCCTGGAAGTCTCATTGTACAATCTCATGCTGACCCTCCCTTGCATCCTCACCATTAGTTGCCAGGTTTACATCCACTGTCAGTGTTCTGCAATTCCACAATGTCTGGCTGTGAACAGATTCCATATTATTGCTGAAAAATTTAACAAGTATTTCATTTCTTAAATTATCTGTACATTGAACATGGTGAGGTCAGCATATATTGCCCATCCCTAATTGCCCCAAGGAGGTTGTGCAGTTCTTGGGCTGTAGGGACAACAGTGCTCTTAGGAAAGGAGTCCCTGATTTTGACCAAGCTGCAGTGTAGGAATTGTAATATAGTTCCAAGTCAGGATGGTGAATGACTTAAGAGGGGAATTTACAGGTATGAATGTTCCTATGCATCTGATGCTTTTGCCCTTCTAGGTAGCAGAGGTAATGGATTTGGCTGGCGATGTTAAAGGAATTTTTGTGTGTTACTGCAGTGCATCTTGTAGATGGTAACCACGAGTGGCACTGTGTGTCAATGGTGGAGTGAGTGAACATTGAAGGTGCACCAATCAAGTGGGCTGCTTTGTTCTGGATGATGTCAAGCTACTTGAGTGTTTTTGGAGCTGCATTTATCTGTGCAACTGGGAAATATTCCATCACACTCCTGACTTGTGCCTTCTGGACACTGGTCAGGCATTGGGGAGACAGAAGGTAAGTTACTCATTACGGAATTCCTAGCCTCCAACCTGCTCTTGTAGCTGCAGTATTTGTATGGCTAGTCCAGTTCAGTTCTGGTCAATGACAATCCCAGGATGTTGCCATTGATCATCAACTTCAGAAAGAAAGGAGGAGAACGCGCCCCCATCTACACCGATGGAACTGAGGTTGAGAGGGTGAAGAACATCAAGTTCCTTGGAGTGATGTTAACCAACGACCTGCCCTGGACTTCTCACATAGATGTGACAGTCAAGAAGGCACAATAATGCCTCTTCTTCCTCAGGCAGCTCAGAAAATTTGGCATCTCCATAAGGTCCCTCACCAACTTCTACAGATGCACCGTAGAAAGCATACTGTCCGGGTGCATAACAGCCTGGTTGAACAGAAGGTGGTGTGCACAGACCAGACCATCAAGGAAGCCAACCTTCCATCCATGGGCTCTATTTACACGGCTCACTGCTGCAGAAAGGCGGTGAACTTCATCAAAGACCCATCGCACCCTGGTAATGACCTCCTACAACCTCTTCTATCAGGCAGAAGATACAGAAGCCTGAACACACACACCAGCAGGTTCAGGAACAGCTTCTTTCTGACCATTATCAGACTGTTGAATGGACTCCAGCCTCAAATAATATAACCTGCAATGTAACCTGTATGCCTCTAAGTCTTTTTGATCTGTACATCCTTTGCGTTCTGTGATCTGCCTGTACCGCTCATAAACAAAGCTTTTCACTGTATTTCAGTACACGTGACAATAAGTCAATCAGATGATTAAGTTCTCTCTTGTTGGAGACTGTCATTGCCTGGCACCTGTGTGGCACAAATGTTAGTTGCCACTTGACAGCCCAAGCCTACATGTAGTCCAGATCTTGCTGTATATGGAGACTACTTGAGTATCTGTGGGATTGCAAATGGTGCTGAATATTATGTAATGATCAGTGAATACCCCCATCTCTAACCTTATGATGGAGGGAAGATCATTGATGAAACATCTGAAGACGGTTGAGCTTAGGACACAATGCTAGGAAACTCCTGTATTTGATTACTGAAGTTGAAATGACTGACTCCCAACAGCCACAACCATCTTCCTTTATGCTAGGTATGACTCCAACCTGTGGAATGTTTCCCCATGATTCTCAGTTACTTTAGTTTTGCTAGGGCTCCTTGACCTCATATTTGATTGAATGCTGTCTTAATGTCAACAGTGGTTATTCTCACCTCATCTCTGGAGTTCAACTCTTTTGTCGGAATCCAAACTGAACATCAGTATATAGGTTATTCATTTGCAAGTGCCACTTGATTACAATGCTGATGACCCCTCCATCATTTCACTGATGACACAGAACAATTACAGGCCAGTAATTGGCCAGGTTGGATTTGTCCTGTATTTTGTGGATAATTTTCCACATCGTCGATAGATACTGGTGTTGTAGCTGCATTGGAGCAGCTTGGCTAGGGGCACAGCACATTCTGGAGCAGACAACTTTAGTATTACTGTCAGAATATTATCAAGATCCATAGCCTTTGCAGTATCCAGTGTCTTCACACATTTCTTGATATCACATGGAGCGCTACTCTGAGATCAAACTCTGTTTGGTCGAGGTATTGCCAAGGTGAATATACCAAAATAATTATCTAGATCCTTCACTAACTGACTGAATAATCCTTAGCTATCAGTCAAACAGCCTTTTATTGCCTCGTCTAATATTTTTGCGTATAATTAATAAACAAATGCGTTCAAGGATAAACACTTCTTTTACTGCTTCTATAACCTTTCTCCTCAATTTCTAGTGCTTTGGAGTCCCCATTTTAATTGGCAGATACAGATTTCACGGACCATATTAGAATACCTTGCTTATTAGATAGCGGGCATCAAGCAAAATTCCACCTTCAGTCCCATTTCACCACCCCATGTACTATAATCTGCAAAGCAGTCTAGGATGCAGTTCTATCATCTCACAATCTGGTTTATTCAGGCACCCATAGAATAGAAGCAATACAAACAGCAAAAAGGAGACCAAAATCTGTCAAAGGGATTGAGGAGGGAAGCTGGGTTGCCAGACGACTAAACAACTCAGGCTGAAAATCATGCTCCATTTTTGTATTGCTCAGATTAATGAAAACCACAAAAATCTGTACGGAGTCCACACTGTGCTGGAAAGGAGTGCAATTCTGCTCATTTTTATCATGCCCTAAAATGGTTTTCTTGTGATCCACCTCTAACAGAACCAAGCAGGGCTCTGGTCCTTCCCCTTCAAACTGAACACTCGTTTCAAGGGATTTTCAGTTAATACTACTAATGATTCAAAATGATCAATTGACATGCAGCACGTCAGTGTATTTTAATGAAACGGAAAAAGATTTAAATTGCCTACTCCTCATCTATAGTCAAATGAGCACAGATAGATTTAACTCCTTCACTACCTAAACACCTCCTGTAATTCACTCTTCTTTGCCTTCTTCACTTTCTTTAGCCAGCAATCCACCAAAATCTCTTGACAGTTTCAGCATTCCTAAATTTTATCGCTTCACCGTTGGCAGCCATGCCTTCAGCTACCTGGGTCATAAGCCCTGGAATTCCCTCCATTGCTCTTCCTAAAGTTAGTTCTTTAAAACCCCCAACCTTTTGGCCAAGCTTCTGGTTCTCTCCCTTCTAGGATCTGCTCAAATGTTCACTGTAATATTTTATTTGCTAATAACTCCTTTGAAAAGTCTTGGGGCACTTTATTAAGTTATTGGTGCTATATAAATGCAAGTTTTTGTTGTAGATGTCACTAAATTAAAATGGATGCATCCAATTACCGAATACATTAAACTGGATTTCTTCAGTAGGATTAACATAGCTTCCATTTTCTTTCCCTAATTATGGTGTCAGACTATGAATGAGGTCTCACCTACTGTTCAAACAGTTATGAAATTATTCAAGAATCACAAAGACTGGAAGGTCAATGGACTGAAATACAATCGTCATGAATTCTGATTGCGGCCGAAAACTAATATCTACACACTTACTGGAGGTATCAAAAGTAGGATGTTCATTTCGGAGCACTTTTCATAACCACAGACAATCTCAAAACATTTTACACCCAATGGAGTTCTTTTCCAAGTGTAGACGCTGTGGTAATAGAAGAAACCTGGCAGCTAATTTGCACTCAATAAGACCCCATAAAGTGTAATGTGCTAAGGACCAGAATCCTTTTTTCAAATGGTACTGTTTGGGGTAAATATTGACCAGCGTACTCGGAAGAATTTCCCCGCCCTTCTTTGAAACTGTAAAAGTTATCACTCACTATCACCCGACAGACAGACAGGAACTTTGTTTGACATTTCATCAAAAGGAAGCTCTGACTGTGCAGCACTCCCTCAGTATTTTAGTTAGGCAACATTCGGAGTATTGTGCGCAGTTCTAGATGGCACACTATAGGAAGGATGTGGAGGCTTTGGAGAGGGTGTAAGAGAGATTTACCAGAACGCTGCCTGGATTGGAGTGTATTAGCTATTAGGAGAGGTTGGACAAACTTGGATTATTTTCGATACAGCTACGGGGCAACCTGATAGGATATAAAATTATGAGAGGCATGAATAGAGTGGGATAGTTGGAGTCTTGATCCCAGGGTGCAAATGTCAAACAATAGGGGGCATAGATTTAAGATGAGAGGGGGAAAGTTTAAAGGAGATGGGTGAGCCAAGTATTTACACAGAGGGTGGTAGGTGACTGGAACGTGCTGCCAGGGGAGGTGGTAGAAGCGGATACAATGGCAATGTGACATTTAGTCAAACAAATGAACAGGCAGGGAATAGAGGGATGTGGACCACATGCAGGCAGATAGAATTAGTTTAGAATGGCATCGTGGTCAGTACTGACATGGTGGGCTGAAGGGCCTGTTCCTTTGCTGTACTGTTCTATGCCCTATGCACTGTGCTTGGAGGGTCAGCCTGTGTTCTGGTGCCAAAGTTTCTAGATTGTGATTTAATTCCACAACCTCCTGACTCAAGTGTGCCACCAACTGAGTTATCTGACGTCACACATCTGGTTCTATCAAATAGACTTAGAATTTGTTCAAAAATAACAGTATGTTTGGCATGTTAGAAAAATCCCTAGCTACCTGTAACTCTGAAGAGATTCCCTGTTGGTTGCAAATAGCTAGGAGCTATTGGATTATTAGTATCCCTCAATCATTAGCCTCACAACAAACAGCAGCACACCCTTAACCGCACCATGAGTTTCAAATGTTGCATAATTGCCACTTTTAAGATGAATTAAAACTGACTACAGAAAGTTGGCTCCTGCCATTCTTTAACATGCTAGATGCTCCATTGCTCATTTGTTTTCCCAGCAATCTGAAGGCATAAAATGACTTGGGAGCTGAAGCATGAGGAATAAAATCATACTAACAGCCCTCATGGCAAAATACTCAGCTTCATCAAATTCTGGGCCTTGAGTAGATTAAGTATGAGTGTTATAATCTCTGTCATGACCAATAACTTTTAAAAAGAAATCAGAGATTGCGGTCATTAGCTGATTTCGAGTTTTAAGACTTTTACTGTAAAATAAAAACCAAAAGCAAGACTGACTAAACACTACTTCAGTAGGCAGCTTATGCTTCAAATTATAAAGATGCCCCATTTAAAACAATGAACATTCTCCCCTTAGAGTCATACTTTACTATCTTCTTTAAGCTCCTTCACACATCCTGATTTGACAATATATCACCATTCCTTCAGGGTCACTGGCTCAACACCTTGGAACTACCTCCTGAAGAGCATTGTGGGGATATCTGCATTAAAAGGACTGCAGTGGTTCAAGAAGGTGGCTCACCACCACTTTTTCACGGGCTGCTAAGGATGGGTAGTAAATGTTGGCATGAATAGCAACACCCACATGACTGAATTATTAAAGAAAAGTTGATATATCATTCTCCAGTAACCAGTCAAATGTGATTGTTAGCTCTCTTTTTCCAGCCAGAAACTTCAGTCCCTGAATTGGCTTTCACAGTGACAGGTACCCTGGAGATGCCTCCCTCTAGTCATATTATATAAATCATCTACCTTTATTTAAATCCTCACCACATTGGGATCTTAATTCTAAGTGCAAGTTCCCATTCACATCCTGCCTAATGAACAAAAGAAAATTGCTGCCTCAATGTGTCTGCTCTCTTGCTTTTGGATTCTTGTACAGTGACCCTGGCTTTAGGTTGACTTTTTTCAGGAAGACCTGCAAACCAATCCTACAATAGCATCCTATGCAATTCTCCCCTCTCAAAGCTCATCTCAATATTAACAAAGAGAATCATGTGGGTCTTGTATCCAGGTAGACATACCAATGAGCTATCCTCTAGAAAACCTCCAACTCCATTCCATCTTAGAATTAAATGGACAGTTTAAAGTATAACCCTAACATCTCTCTGCCACTTGGAGACTATCAGTTTATTCACGGTCAGCACAGTTGTTTAAAGGTGTGAATATCTTGTACCTGAGCCTCCTGTTTAATCTTTAGCAATCAAGTCAGTTAAACTGTCATCAGCAGAATTTAGAACAGGTCACATGACTGCCCTCATTCCTCCATTTTACTATAAATTAAAGATATAGTCCCAAAGCATAACAATCTTATAAAACCTCACATTAATAACACAAGGCTTCCCTCCAACCTCTTCTACTTTACTTGCCAGATAGCCAGCAGAAGTCTTAACTGACCACAGCCACGCCTTGGAGTTAACATCTGTCAAATATTTCAAGCAGCAAACCCACTATAACGTATTAGAACTGTAAAGACAAATCCAGGACTACTGACTTGGGTCATAAGCACTGATTCATAGTCACAGAGTAATTCAGCATGGAAACAGACCCTTTGGTCCAACCAGTCCACACCAATCATGTTCCCAAACCTAACTAGTCCCACCTGCCTGCATTTGGCCAAATTCCCTCCAAACCTTTCCTGTTCACGCCCTTAGCCAAATGACTTTTAAACCATGTAATCGTCCCTACATCTACCACTTCCTCTAGTAGTTCATTCCACACGCTAACCACTGTCTGTGTATAAAAAGGTTGCTCCTCATGTCCTTTTTAAATCTTTCACCTCTCACCTTAAAAATATGCCCCCTAGTTTTGAACTTTCCCAGCCTAGGGAAAAGACTTTTGCTATTCATCTTATCCACACCCGTCATGATTTTAAAAACCTCTATAAGATCACCCCTCAAACTCCTACACTCCAGTGAAAAAAGTCCCAGCCTATTTTTATAACTCAAACCTGTCTTTAATTGAGGCATTCATCAACTTGTAAGATTTTGCTGCAGTTTCCTAGACAAATTTTCAATTACCTCATGTGCCACAATAACAATAACAAGACCTACCAAAGAATTTCAGTGGCTGTTACACAGTTTGGGCATCCTAAGGTGATGAAAGGTTGTGTGCAAATGGAAGTACTTTCCTCTCAAGGCATTCAGAGAGAATGGTTTCCAATTTTTTTTCCAATGCATTTGGCATGGTTGTTTTGCATCGTGACATTGAAGTATATCACAATGATTAGAGCGTCTGAGTGGAACACAGGCTCCTGCATTGTCTACTCATTTCCTATTTACCAGAATAACCATTTAATATTACTTTTCCATTTAGAACTAGAACATGTATTTAGATCTTTAAAAATATTAATTCTCAAGATACAAGTGTTATGGCAAGGTCTGAATTTGTTACCCAACTCTAAATACCTTAAGCTGGTGGTGAGCTTCCTTCTTGAGTTGCAGTGCAGGTAGAGCGACAGTGAAGGAATGGGGAATTAGTTCTAAGTCAGGATGGTGCATGGCCTAACTGGCAGTATTCCAATACGCTCTGTACCCTTGTCCTTCTAGATGGTGAAGACCAGGGGTTTGGAAGATGCTGCGGAGGAAGCCTTGATGAGTTGCTGCAATGCATCTTTTAGAGGATGCATAGTGCTACCACCATATGTTGGTGGAGGAGGGAGTAGATACAAAAGCAATGAATGAGGTAAGATTATAGAAGTTCATTTTTCTCAGGAGTGTGGTCAAACTGTAGAACTGCATTCTGAAGTGGTAGTGGCTGCTCAGTGCTTGCACACCTTAAGCAGGTGTTTGAAGGGGTTTAGAAAACGCAAAAAGGGAAGATAAAATGCTCCTATGATGCTGCTTGGCCTGCTGTGTTCATCCAGCCCTGCACCTTGTTGTCTCGGATTCTCCAGCATCTGCAGTTCCTACTATCTCAAGATAAAATTTTGTCAGGTTAGCAACTCCAAACCTTGTCTGCTCCCCACAAAAGAATTTTGTCAAGCTTTTCCTGAATTAGCAACCAATAATTTTCTCCTGTGCTTATTCTAGGTGGGAGTATGAGGATAGATTGGGATGATCAGGTTATGGGTGAATGGGGCAGGTGTAAATGTGCCAAGTTGCATTCAGTCATCTTGTGTCCATATCTATGCTACCAGCATTGCTTCTCTCAGATGTTTATTGAGCCTTCCAAAGGAAAATTGCTGTACAATATTTTAAAGTGGTCCAACCCAATTTAACCACTGTTTTTAACCCAATGTACAAGTGCACATTTCATAAGTATTTGAGTTTAGGTTCTGAGTACGGGAGTAAACATGTCTTGCTGCAATTATATAAAGCCATGGTGAGGGGTATTGTGTGCAATTTCGGTCTCCTTACCCATGCAAACGTATACTTGCTATAAAGGTTATAAATATATACTTTCCACAAAGGTTCACCAAACTAATTGATGGGATGGAAGGATTGAAGGTTAAATGAATTGGGTTATAAACTGAAAGAACTGCAAACGCTGGAAATCAGAAATGAAAACAGAAATTGCTGGAAAACCTTAGCAGGTCTGGCAGCATCTGTGGAGAGAAAACTTGAGTTCTAAAGAAGGGTCACTGGACCCGAAATGTTAACTCTGATTTCTCTCCACAGATGCTGCCAGACCTGCTGAGTTTTTCCAGCAATTTCTGTTTTTGCGTTTGAAATAAACAGGGCTGTTTTCTCTGGAGTTTAGAAGATTCAAACATGCAAAATTCTTACAAGGCTCGACAGGTTAGATGCAGGAAGACTATTTGCTCTGACTAAGGGCTCTAGAATCAGGAGAGAGAGTCTCAGAAAGGCAGGCCATTTAAGGCTGAAATGAAAATGCATTTCTTCATTCAGGCAATCTTGAATTCTCTGCCCCAGCAAGCTATGAAGGCTCTGTCATTTATTATATTCAAGAGTGAGATTGATAGATTTCTATATATTAAAAATATTAAAGATATGGGGATAGTGCTGGAAATTAGTGTTAAGAAAGCAGATTAATGACTTCAATGATTGGCAGAATGGATTCAAAGAAGTGAATGATCTACCCCGCTCCTACTTCTTGTAAACAGAATATTCTATAGCTGAATGTGGTTTTATTACAATGCATGAAAAGCAAAATACTGCAGGCGCTGGAAATCTGAAATAAAAACAGAAAGCACTGGACAAACTCAGCGGCTTCTTCGCTGAAGAAGGGTCACCTTGGAGATGCTAACTCTGTTTCTCTCTCCACGGACACGGCCAGACTTACTGAGTTTCTCCAGCACCTCCTATTTCTTACAACTTGTGTTGTCTTCCACAACACTTTAGTTCAAATGGTGTAATGCGTTTTTTGTGATATGCTGGGAGTATATCAATGAACAGATAATTTAAATTAAAATTACATAGCTACAGACAAGACCTGGTAAACTGGAATCAAATTCTAGCGGAATGTGGGAGCTATAAAAATGTTTTCTGACCAAAGTGATCAAAATTAACTGTAGCATTTTGAATTGAGACATTAATAAACAAAATCACCCCAACCCAATTCACTTATGCAAAGGTACTAAATGTCTGCCAAGACAGGTAGATAACTAAACTGACAGAAGAAGACTGAAGGGCTGAATGATTTTCTCCTGTTACCAATTTCCGGGATATGAATGTTCCAGCATGCTTTTGTATGTTCATTTTAACTGAAGCAGGTCAATTATTGAAAGCAGGTTGCTTTACTACAGTATCATGTTTCCTGCTTTCTTCCTGGAGACTATTCACATGACTAGTGAGCTACTGTTTTTGCAAGAAATACCGACCGTTCTGCACTGAAATGCCTCACTTAATGGGAAGATCCTCCAACTCCACCCACTCACTTCCCAAAGAAAATGATAAAACATAGGAAGGCAGAGCATTTATTATAGAGTAGCAGTCCCCTATTCATCCAAAGCTGTGCAGCTGTACAATGTAAAGTAGATTCCTCTGATGGGCAAGCACAATGAGTAATCAGAGACAGTTGTCCCTAGCACTTACTTTAACACAGATAGCTGGCACTGGCTTGAGGCTCAACCTTAATTCAAGAGGCTGATACTAAAAAGGAAGGAATTAACTAAATCCTTTTCAACATCACCAGCGTGTTTTTGCAATTAAAGCTGTGTAATTAACACCAGCAATAAGTGCAGGGTCACCATGGCACAGATTGTTTGCTGTTCAAAGCTTCCAGCAAAAAAACAGCTGCAGTAAGAAGAGGAGCACATCCTTTATCGAATTGGCCTCACTCCCAGTCTACTCCTTATGGAACACCACATTTTGCTTCACACATTTTGTGCTCCTCTGCTAACCTCACTTTGCACACAAAGGTATCCTAGAGATTTTGCCATTCTCTCAAAATTGAAGTTAAATTTGGTTGCGTACTAAGAGAAATGCAAATCATGCAAATAGCATTTTCCTTGTCAAAGCACTCACAGTGCATTAATGTTCTTCCAGTTATGTTCACACAACAGAGGCAGGCACTGTGACCAAACCAACACTTTGCCTTAGCCTCAGTTCTTGCACATTTTCTCCTTAAACAAAGGATTTAGAATCATACAATCCCTACAGTGTGGAAGCCGGCCATTCAGCCCATTGAATCCACAGCGAAGCTCTGAAGAGCAGCCCACCCAGACCCAGACCCAGAGCCGGCCCTCTACCCTACCCCTGTAACCCTGCATTTCCCATAGCTAATCCACCTAAGCTTGCACATTCCTGGAACATTACGGAGCAATTTAGCATGGCCAATGCACCTGAGTTGCACATTTTTGGACTGTGGAGTGGAAACTTACGTAGACACGGGGAGAACATGCAAACTCCACACAGACAGTCGCCCGAGGGTGGAATCAAACCAGAGTCCCTGGTGCTGTGAGGCAGCAGTGCTAATCACTGAGTCACCATACCTACCATTTCTTTTTGTTTCAACTACTGTGGGTTTTCTGTGTAAGAACAGTTATTCCTAATGACAGTTTTATAATGAGACATCGCTGTATTTTAGAAACTTCTTTTTCGGTAAAGTACAAAAAAGTTAAGATTACATTAACTTTTCACCATAAAATCCTACTGCAAATATTAAATTTCACTTAAACACCACACAAAATAATTACTTCCTCTGATAATTGTTGTGCTTGTAATTGCCTGTATAAATTCTTTACAACCACAGCCTACAAGGGAAATCCTGTTAACCATGCTTCCAAAACAACACACAAGATGTCATAACTGAATGCTGACTGGAAGTCAATTGTTGAGATAATGGAAAGGTCACACTAATGCAGATAGCCAGTATTGCGCATAAAGTGCAATGTCAGCTGTGAAATACATATTTCCAATTTCATATTTTACCCCAAGCATGCACTAAGATACAATCTGTGTCTTAAACTCAAAGCCTTGGTTTGTCCATTAGTGTAACACCATATTTAATGCTTAAATGTTATTATTTTGGTCCAAGGTGGCAATAGAAGGGCAAATTGGTGTAGTTCCAGACAACAGACAAATTTAGTAGTAGTGGTTCTGATTAAAGTACAGAAGGAAAACAAGTAGAGCTTTTAAAATAAAAAAAAGTTGATGGCTCATTACATAGGGTTAACAATCCTGTCAACTCTTTTCAATCATTTTAAAATTAGGTGAACCTTGAGAGTTGTATGGGCAACTTTGACTATACATGTCTGAACATCCACATTAACATTAGCCACCAGTGGAAAAGTGATGCCCTAACCTTTACATGGCTGTGGAAATAGAGGCTGATATTGCATCATCTGGTGCACTTGAAAAATGGCATTGATGCATGCCATCTCATCTCTTCCTCTCATTTCACTGTTAAGGTGAAGTTGAGACCATAAGTTGGTATGTCACCACTAAACACTATCCTCCCACTCCCACACCACACTTTCATTCACTCTCCAGTTAATCCAAACAATTTAGGATTCTCTGATGACTGCGTTTCCTCAGCAAAATAAAAGTTCAATTAAAGTGCTTAAGACTCAGCAAAAGGAGGATGTAGGTACAGAATTCAAGATGATGGACTGTAATGCTCTCGAGCAGACTGACATAGGGAGTGAGGAGGTATTGGAGGTTTCATCAGTTTTAAAAGTGGACAAATCCCCAGATCCGGATGAGTGGTATCCCAGGCTGCTGTGGAAGACAAAGAAGAAGATCACAGGAACCTTGATGCAAATTTTTAATTCCTCTCTGACCACAGGGGAAGTGCCAGAGGGCTGGAGAGCAATTAATGTGGTTCCACTTTTTAAGAAGGGTGATAGAAATAGACCAGAGAATTACAGACCAGCGAGTCTAACCTCAGTGGTTGGCATAATCCACTTGGAGACGCAGTGTTTAATCGGCGGTAGTCAGCAAGACTGTGTCAGAGGGGAGGTCATGCCTAATTAATCTGGCTGAATTTTTCGAGCAGGTGACCAAGTGTGTATATGATGGTTGATGCCGTTAATACGGATTTCATGGGAAACTGCTCAAGAAGGTGAAGGTAATTGGGATCCGGAGCAACTTGGTAAGTTGGATCCACAATCAGCTTGATTACAGGATACAGAGGGTGGTGGTAGAAGGCTGTTGGTATGACTGAAGGCCATTGTCCAGTGGCATACCACAGGGATCAGTACTAGGTCCGTTATTGTTTGTGATATCTATATTAACAATCTAGATGAGAATACTGGGGGGAATGATAAGTAAGTTTTCAGATGACACAAAGATTGGCCGGGTGGTTGACAATGAGAAAAAATATCTTAGGTTACAGGAGGATATAGGCAGATTGGTCAGATGGTTAGATCAGTGGCAGATGAAATTTAACCTTGAGAGATGACGCATTTTGGAAGATGTAACAAGACAAGGGAGTACTCAATGAATGACATGATGCTAGGAAGTTCAGAGGAACAAAGGGATCTTGGGGTGCTTGTCCACAGATTCCTGAAGACAGCAGGGCTGATTAATAAGATAATTAATCTCACAGCCTTTTAAAATGGTACTTGGATGTGCACTTTAAGTGTCATAACATTCAAAGGTTTGGGCCAAGTGCTAGAAAGTGGGGCGAGTGTACTTATAGAGTATTTTTGGCAGGATAGACTTGATGGGCTAAAGATCTCTTTTGTACTGTAGGATTCCATAATTTTATAAGCTAAGACACCTTTAGCTAGCTAACAAGAAAAAGAGAATTATTGGTAGAGTCCATGTTGTTTTCGGCCTTGGCTCTGGATAGGGTTGAAATTCTGAATGTATTGTCCTATTGAATGTCAATTCAATTTCTAGAAACAATCTTGCTCAAATTACACTACACCCTCTGTGTACACTTTCCTGTTGAATCCCCACAGTCCTATCTACCCTCCCTGCCAATATTGAATAGTTGGATCTGCATGGATTTCCACCAGGTGCTCCAATCCAAAGATGGGCGCAGGTTAGGTGGATCAGCCATGCTAAATTGCCTCATTGTCTCCAGGGATGTGCATGCTGGGTGGGCTAGCCACAGTAAATGTAGGGTTACAGGGATAGGGTGGGGGTGCTGGGTCTGAGTGGGATGATCTTCAGAGGATTGGCGCAGACTCGATGGGCTGAATGGCTTTTCCACATTGTAGGGATTCGATGCTATGAATGGCCAAGACGTAGAATAACAGAGAGATTCAAGGGCCTGAATGCTACGTGTCTTCACAGTTTAGCAAACTATCTATATTCTGATTTCTGTCTCTATCTTGTCTGATTGTTTGCTACATTCCTGAGTTTGTGTCATTGACAAACTTTTGAAATTCTGCCCTGTAAAGCCAAGTCCAGATAATTAATAGTGATCAGAAAGCGCTGTTTAACCCTTTGTAATGCAGTGTTTCTATTACTTCCCATTGTTACCTTTCAGTCTTTGTTCATATCCCTCTAAACTTTTAAAATAGTATAATTAGAACAAGTCAACATGGTTTTACTAAAGGAAAGTTCTGTTTGACAGGTTTGTTAGGACACTTTAGGATGTAACTATAAGTGTAGATAAAGGGTAACCAATGGGTGTAGGATATATGGATTTCCACAAGACACTTGATAGGATGTCACATAAAAGATTAATAGGCAAGGTAGACGCTCATGGAGTTAGGGTAACATATTAGCACAGATAGGGAATTGGTCAACAGATAGTAAGCAGAAAGTGGAGCATTTTCAAGTTGACAGGTAGTAAATAGTGGAATGCCTCAAGGATCAGTACCGGAGCCTCAGTTATTTATAATCTTAATTAATGACTTAGATGAAGAGACAAAGAGTGATGTATCCATGTTTGTTGATGATACAAAGCCAGGTGGAAAGGTGAGCTGTGGGGAGGGCACACAGGGGCTGCAAAAAGAGATATAGATGGTGATATCCTGTGACCAAGTCACCCTTTATTTACACATGCATAGACACTGGTCCAGCATCCTCAGAGCCAGCTCTCAAGTGTGACCAGAACTCTGACATTCTGGTTTATATCTTTCACCTGGGGCTCACTGATTGGACCAGATTAACAGCTCCAATCAGGGAACTCATATTCTATTCTGCCCTCGATACAATCACTACAGAGGGGGCTTAAGTGAGTGGGCAACAAGATAGCAGATAGAGTATAATAGGGGGAACTGTGAAGTTATTTATTTTAGTAAGAACAGAAGGGCAGAATATTTTTAAAAGGTGCAAAATCCGTAAGTCTTGATGTTCAAAAAGATTTGAGTGTGCATGCACAAGGAATATAGAAAGAAACTAAAGGATACACTTGCACTGCAGGCATAACAACGTAGGTTCACTAAATTAGTTCCTGAGTGTTTGCGATGAGAGGCTGATTAAATTGGACCTACATTCACTGGTCTACAGAAGAATGAGAAGTGATTGCATAGACATATTGTGAAGCTGCTTCATAGAGCAGAAGCTGAGATATTTGTTCTTGCCAGTTGGGGAATCTAAAACACGGGGGCACAGTGTTCAGGATAACAGGCCAATTATTTAGGCCTAGATGAGGAAAAACTACTTCATTCAGAGAGTTGTGAAACTTTGGAATTTTCTAACCTCGAGGATGCTGCATCATTGAATACATTTAAGACTAGGATAGACAGATTTTTGGTTTCAGGGAATCAAAGGATATAGGAAACAGGCAGGAAGGTGGCATTTGTGTTCAAATTGATCGTAATGATACTGAGTGGTGGAATAAGCTTCATCCGCACTTGCTCCGACTTCCGGCATTCTTGTGAATTCTCCTACTTAGAACTCTTGAAAAGAACATGCCAAAATATTTTTGCAAGAAGAGAGTTGGATGTTCAGTGAGCCATAAAAGGAAGTTGGAGGGAATGGGAAAGACAGAAGAGATGGTCAGGAAAAGGTGGAACTACTGGAGTTTGAAAGCAGAGGTGTCAAAGTGAGATGGTTTTCAAAAGAATTGCAAGA
The DNA here is from genome assembly GCF_021869965.1 of Rhincodon typus. Lineage (NCBI taxonomy): Eukaryota > Metazoa > Chordata > Chondrichthyes > Orectolobiformes > Rhincodontidae > Rhincodon > Rhincodon typus. Next base: position 92,896,151 of record NC_063337.1, on the reverse strand, counting down.
GCTTAATAAGTGAAACATCAACCTCTGGTAATGGGACTGGATGAGGCAGGGAGCAAACTCTGGACTGAAGGAAGCTGCATGTAACAATACAGCTACTCCAAGCAGAAATGATTGGCTAATTTCTCCACGAATCATGCCTGGAGACTGCACTGTTGTAAGTCAATGGGATTGACTCTGCACATATCATTTATTTATGTTACTATGCTTTTTGCTGGAGTCTTTGCTGCAGATGGGTTTTGTTTTCTGTCGCTTATAGAGATTCTAAATAGACTATGTAGACCGATGTGAGCTATTTAGACAAGCAACAACCAAAAGAACTGCAGAAGCTGTAAATCAGGAACAAAAACAGAAGTTGCTCGAAAAGCTCAGCAGGTCTGGCAGCATTTGAGAAGAAAAAAAATCAGAGTTAATGTTTCAGGAAGGGTCACCAGACCTGAAACATTACCTCTGATTTTTTTCTTCACAGATACTGCCAGACCTGCTGAGCTTTTCCAGCAACTTCTGTTTTTGTTTAGACAAAAACTGTTTAGTGAATAGGATTTATTTGTTTAGTAAATAGATTTTATTTTCTGTAAAACAGCCCACCTGGGGGTATCCTAGTGCCTGCCACAAGCTGATTCAGTGGTGGCACAGGCAATCTGGGTTGATGCCATCTGTAATCAGATAGCTACAGGATAATTGAAAGGATTAAAAGAAGCGTTGTTAACGTTTACAGCATATCCACTATTTAAAATTACTATTTAAAAATCTAACTTCAGAAAGCAAAACGTTAAAGTTTAATTCTTAATGCTAAGTGTTCTTGTAAAGAGACTGCATTGGAATTTGCGGTTTAAGTTTATCATGGCACACCGAAAGGTTAAATCTAATGTAATCTGTGGACTATGGAATTAAGGGACTACTCAAAGTTGTAGTTTAGTGAGATGCGATAAGACACCCGCTCATTGTTACTCAGACCCATATCTAAACAGCTTGTAGATATATTTGTGACACACCAGATATCCAGGTAGTGAATGGTAGAACTGGAGCTGGTCATTACACATTTTAAAAGCTTACAGCTACAGAGATATGCATTACCAGCATGCACCTCCAAAACCAACCACTATAGTTTCAGTTTGATCCTACATGGGGGAGCATAAATGAATCCTCAGCTGAGGTCCACCACTGCATACAACTAAACATCCATCTAATTTATAATTAATAATGTTAGTGGTTTAAGAGGCAGGCTGGTGTGTTTTAATCTAAGGTCTACTAAATCAGCTATATTATTCAGAAATGTAACTGAAACTGAGTGATAATTGTACATTGCAAAACAAATGTAACATGTTGAAAAAGCAATGTGGTAGGGCACAAAAACAATAATACATTAAATTTGAAGTTCAATCAAGTAAAATCTTCCCGTATAACAAAAAAAAACAAAATATTGCAAAGATTAACAGATTGGCTCTGCATTGAATGCCCAGCAAGAACAATTATCTAAGACCAGAAACAAATGGAAACTATTGTAATGATGTTTACCTGATCTCCAGGAGCAACACCTATAGTGACAACTGATCCTGGCATTGGTGATCTCAAGATATTACTAGTGTCATCTGACACTTTTTCAAGCATGTACTTCTTCAGCTCTGCCGCTAACTTGGTCAATATTTGGGCTTTGTACTAAAAAGAGAGAGAAAAAGAAGTATTCAGTTATGCAATTAAGCTTCAATCACTTTCAGATCCATTGGTGTTTGCTTATTTCTAAAAACTAGTTTACTCTAAATGTGAGAAGGAAACACTATTAGCTACTGCCGAACAACAAACAAGTACCAGCCTTGGTCAGTGGATTCAAGTTCCATTGGCAGACTTGAGCACAAGCTTTAGGCTGATGCTCCAGCGTAGGACGGAGGGGTTGCTGCACTGGAGGCGCCACCTTTCAGATGAGATGTACAACTGAGGTCCCATCTGCCCATTTAGGTGGATGTAAATATTCCAACAAGACTTTTTCAAAGAAGAAACAAGAACAGAATTGCTGGAAAAGCTCAGCAGGTCTGGCAGCATCTGGGGAGAGAAAGCAAAGTTAACGTTTCGGGTCCAGTCAGCCTTCTTCAGAAGGATCTGAGCCAGGATCACCGGGCCCGAAACGTTAACTCTGATTCCTCTTCACAGATGCTGCCAGACCGGCTGTGCTTTTCCAGCAATTTCCGTTTTTGTTTCTGATTTACAGCATCTGCAGTTCTTTTGGTTTCTATTTCAAAGAAGAGCTGCTGCAATTTTTATGTTACAGTAGCAACCATATTGTAGAAATACTTCAATGGCTGGAATCACCGAGACATCCTGAGGTTTTGAAAGGCACAGTAGAAATGCAAATATTTATTGCTCAACATTTTTGGATCATTGTATACTGTTGCAAAAGTGGGTGCACATCAAGACAGAGAAAAGAAACCATGTTTCTAACTCCAAATTAATCAAACAACATCCTTAGATAGGCAGACTTTGAGGCTTACAGCAAAGTGTTCAATATTTGCTCATCCAACATATTAAATTTTAGAAAGAAAAGTAATTCCATCACCCTATTCATGACCGAGGAAAGCCACGAAGAGCTAAAGAACTTTTACTTTCGAGGCGCAGTCACTGTTGAAGTGCAACAGTCAATTTGTGCACAGCAAGATCCCACAAAAGGTAATTTTATAATGTCCACATCATCTGTCCTTTGAAAAGTAACAATTGTTCAATATTTTTTACAAAATTATTAATAAGAAGACTGGTTTAATGGTTACCAGCAATTCCTTCAGGTGGTGTAGGATTAGATTCTATGCCTACACATCCCATGCTGTATTTACTAATTTCAGAGGGCCTGTGAGAGAAATCAGCCACTCACTTCACTTTCATCCATTCTACATTATAACTCACTGCATAAGAAGAGCTTTCTTCAATACAATTAATTCTGAAATCATCAAAGAAAAAAGTGATGACTCCCCGGTTTCGAATTTTCTCAATTCAGCTCCTTAATAAAAGAGATGAATGACTTTTGCAAGAAGGTGGTATTAAAATATACACTTCTGGAGGATTTTTGCTTTGAGGCTGTCATTTGCATATCACACCTGTAGATGGCAGCAATCACTGCTTAAGTTTGTCCCAACTCCTGTTCGTGTAAAATGGGACTGAGTAGGAATCGAGAAATATTACCAAGGAAATGTTTTAAACACTATTATTTATTTCATATTTTTTGTCACTTCTCCCTTTGGTTTTGCCAAAGTATGCATATGTCTTCAGCATCTTCAGTTAGCACATCATTAAAAGGGTTAACAGAGATCCTGTCCAAGAATAGCAGTACAATTTCTTTGCTGATTCAACAAGAGGCAACCCAGTGTGATTAACAAAGGTTTTATTCCTTTTCTTCCGCCATCCCCTCCCCCCAAAGCCTGATCCCACAAGTTGACCCAGCAAGGCTGAAAAACATTCTCCTTTTTTCTCTGCCCTTCCTCTGTAAGACTGAGTCCTTACAAAGGCAGAAATTGCAGGCTTTTTTTTGAAATGCTATATTAATTTGATTTTATTTTACTCTTATCCATCTGTTGTTCATGATGATTCACATGGCCAGGACTGAGAAACCACATTGTAATATGAAAGGTCACATTCTGAGTCTCATGGAAGTTGTCACTTCTCACATGTGAGTCACAGAATTAAATCCGACAACACATAAGGAATCCATTCACCCTATTACACCTGAGCCACCTCTTTCAAAGAACTATCCAAGTATCGAAATAGATAGAAATCCTCATTCGTTTTCCTGATACCCTTATAATTTTTCCCTTTAAGCCCAGTTGCTGTTGCAATATTGTACTGGGAAATGCAGCCATTACATTGTGCAGGATAAATAACCAGACAATTTGTTTCTGATGGTATTAGCTAAAGGGATAAATGTTACCCATGACACCAGGGATACCCACCTGACCTTCTTCAAAACAGTGACATAAAATGAAAGACTTCCATTTTAGCATTTTTCACAACCACAGGATGTCTCAAAGGGTTTTACAACCAATGAAGCACTTTTGTTGCTAGTGGCTGTCCTTGTTATGTTGTACAGAGTGGCTGCATAGGCACAATTAATCTAACAGATTGCTATTGCACTGTTAATTCTATAATTCCAAATGTTCATTCCTGTACTTGAATTTCAAGCTATTCAACAGGACCCAAAAAACTAAACCCACACATCTTTGGTGTTACAGTTATGAAAGTTAAAAGACTGTTGGGTTTTGGAACTGTATCATTAGGTATTTGGTATATCAAGAGGTCATGCAATCTATTCTGCTGTCTGCTGACAGTAAGCATAGGTGATTTAATTGTCAGAGATTTCAGGAAGGCTTTACTGAGAAGAAGGTGAAAGGCATTTACACTTGAAAATAAAAGCAGTCATTTCCTGAATTTCCAATGCATTGGCTCTGAATCTTCCAAAGTCCCAGAAATGTGTTGTAGGTATTGGTTGTAAACAGATATGCTATATATCATTCATTTACTTCTGAGGTGAAAGACAGTTGAGACTAACAATAATTAATTAGCATTTATATGTGAATACAAGGTATGTGTTTCATGCTGCCAAGAG
>NC_063337.1:92811868-92831569 GCF_021869965.1 Rhincodon typus | reverse complement strand
CCCTTTTCTGATGAAGGGTCTAGGCCCGAAACGTCAGCCTCTCTGCTCCTATGATGCTGCTTGGCCTGCTGTGTTCATCCAGCCCTGCACCTTGTTGTCTTGGAAACAATTCTGGCCCATTCTGCTGTGTCACTGTTGATGCTGTAATGGAACTACCTGTTATTATAGTGACTCTACCTGATATTTCCAAAATCTCTGATATTTTTCATGTTAATTTCCTCAAGTCTGCTTCAGTAATTATGTGGAATTGTAATACTTTCTGTTGAAATAACTTCTGCTTTACTCTTTCTAGAAGAAATCCTAAATTTATACTTTCCAGGTGCTGATGCTCAACCAATGCAAATATCTTTCCCTATTTACCCTCCCAAACCATTTCCTAATTTTGAATACTTCTGCTATATCCTCTACTGCTGAGAGGTTAAAACCCTCTGATTCCTGGTATTATACAAATGAACCTGTCTGCTGCTGGTTATTTGTTGCCTTCAGACTCAACTATTTTAATGTTCTTCTACCTTCAACTCCGTGTAAACTTCAACTCATCCTCAGTTCTGTGTCTATGTCCTAACTCACACCAAGTCCCTGTCACCCAATCCCTCCCATGCTCATCACCTCCATCAGCTCCCAGTCTGGCAAAACTTTATTTTCAGTTTCCATTTTCAAACCCCTTCAAGGCCTCACCTCTTCTCACCTCTGTAACCAGCCCTACACAAACTCAACATTCGTCCAATTCTAAACTCTTGCACTCCTCAAACATATATCAACACATCACTGGCAGCCTAGCTTTCAGTGCCCTATGTCCAAAGCTTCAAAATTTCATCACCAAACCATTCTGTCTCTGCCTCCTCCTTTTAGCAGGAGGTAATGGCCTAATGGTATTATCGCTGGACTGTTAATCCAGAGACCCAAGTAACGTTCTGGGGAGCTGGGTTCGAATCCCACCATAGTAGATGGTGGAATTTGAATTCAATTAAAAAACTAAATTAGGAATCCAATGATGACCACGAATCCATTGCAGATTGTTGGAAATCACTTATGTCCTTCAGGGACAGAAACAGCCATCTTTACCTGGTCTGGCTTATGTGTGACTCCAGACCCACAGCAATGTCATTGACTCTTAACTGCCCTCTGGGCAATTAGGGATGGGCATAAATTCTGGCCTAGCCAGTGTCACCCTCATCCCGTGATGAATTAAAAAAAAGGTACTCCATAAATTCCACCTCTCTGAACCAAGCTTCTGGTCACTTGTTAAAGTATTTTTTTATGTGGCTCAGCGTCAAATTTTGGTCCAATTATGTCCCTCACTTGGTATGTTTTTATTATATTGATGGTGTTATATCAATCTAAATGGTTGTTATTTTGTTGAGCATTATAAATCAGTTCAGTTTCTTCCGTAACAAGGAACCCAAAGTGAACAAAAAATAACTGTTATAGATTCATCGTAGTTTAGAAGAATTTGTGCTGTAACATTAAATAACACTTATCCATGACAATCAAAAGCCATTTGGGATCCTGCAGATTGTGCCCTTGTTACACTGACTGTTTCTAGTTACGACACAATCATTTGCTTGACACTGCATTGTAATAATGGCAGGTAAGGTAGCTTGCAAAATATTGGAACAACACAAGCACTGCACAAAAGTCAGTGTGTGAAGTACAGTAATGCCTCTTTAAAATTCCAATATTAATTTGGAAAGCAGAATTTGGGAAGAGATGGGCTGCATGAATTGTACTCAGTTGAGAGAACTGCCAAGGCAGTTTCATTATTAAGCTGTCAATGTAAATAGGCTACGAGAGTTAATCATGTAAATGAAAATGGTGCGTGACTGCAGGAGGGGGTACCCTTTACGGAATGGGTCAAGAAACATTATAGGACCAGCACAGGAGAAGCTCTAACCTGCATCTAACTTGCACTTTACCTGACCTAAGATGACTTGATGCTGTCACTACAGAGAGGGAAGATGTTTCATTCTCCAGTACAATTATTCTTCAACACAAGCAACAAGATAGAAGCAAGAAAACATTAAAGTTAAAACAAAAAGAAAACAACATAAACAATATAATCTGGCAATTACAATTTTATTAGCTTCGAGCAAACAGGCATCAGGCATTTACTGTTTTAAGAGATTATGTATGAATCCAGAATTAGCTACAACTACTGCTTAGGTTAATAAACATGGAATGCTGTATTTTAAAACTGCGTTATTTTCCCTGCCAGGAGATATATTAAATGCCAGGAACGACACTGCTCTAGATATTCACTACATGGAAACTACAGCAGAAAAGCAGGAATTTCAGCCAAGCTGGTCTATGCCATTGTTTATACTGCACAGAACCTCATCCCACCCCTACAACACGTTGTACATTTAACACAATAAAATATAAGGTACTCCACAAGCAGATAATAAGGAAAATTGGACATTGAGCCTCTGAAAGTGGCCAAAAGCATGGTCAAAAACATGGATTTAAGGAACATGGTAAAGGAGAAAAGATAGCTGAACAAGAGGTTTAAGGAGGGAAATTTAGGGAGGATGGTCAACTGTGGAACAATTAAAATTGGGCCAAACCCAGAAGGCCTGAATTGGAGAGGGACAGACATCTTGGAGGGTTGAAACGCTGGAGATTTCAGAGATAGGGAAGGAGTAAGAATTTGAAAACAAGGAATGAAAATTTGATATTTGAGGTGTAGCTTAATGAAGAGCCAACATAAATCAGCAAGCTGCACAGAGGACAGAGCAACAGAATGTGATACAAATAAGGACGTGGCAGCAGAGTTTTGAATGAGCTCAAAATTACGAGTAGCAAACATCAGACAAATTAAAATGCAGCAAGCAAATAGCTTCAGTCGTAGTGCTGCAAAATCAAAGTATAACATAATACACAATTAGTATAGTCCAAAGCCTTCACTAAAAAAAACCTAACATAGAATTGTGCTTGCCATTAATGTCAGTATTTCAAATGAATCATTATATCCCAGCTGATGCCCTTCTAACTGGCAACATGACTGGATTTACAATCAATCCCCTTACGATGCAAAGGTCAGTGGAGTATGTGCTAAGTAGCATCATGCTGGCAAAGGAAGTTGAAGTGGTACTGACAGCTGGAAAAAATACTGATGCACAATACGGCAGACTGAACTTGGCAAATTTGCATCAGAAGCCACCAAACAAACCAGGTAGTACAAAAACAGTCAAAATTTATGCATTAAAGTAGTTATTGTGGCTTGGCAGTGCAATATACATATCCAAAAATACAAGAAAACCTTAACTAACTACTGTAGGAGAAAATTAGGCTGCCTGAATTAAAAGTAGTTAAAGTAGAATTTAATACTTTGACTTTTATTTTAATGGCTGTATCAATATTTAACATAATTGGCAAAAGAACAAAAGAGAAAAAGGTTTCTTTTTGCTACACTTATGCAATAGCAATCTGGAATGCATTAGCTGAATGGGCAGCGGAAGCAAACTGAAGAACAACTTTCCAAAAGCAAATGGATAAATCCTTAAAGTGAACTCACTAGAATCACAAAACCATACAGTACAACCAGAGGCCATTCAGCCTACTGTGTCTATGCCAGTTCATTAAATGAGCAATCCAATTAGCCCCATCAACTCCTGCTCGCCTCCCCCTGTCTCTTCTAGTAACCATAAGACACTCTGTTACACAGAATTACACAAAAACAGGCCACTATGTTATGTAAACAACACAGTACTGAATGAAGAGAAATATGCAATCATAAAACTGAGCTCTTTGTTAACTGTGGCAAAGCAAACAAATGTTTACACAATTAATAACGTGTTTGCGTGTGTGTTCTGTGGGTCTAAATCCTCCTTTAACTAAATGTGCTTGGTGGTTGCTTTTCTCCCTTGTTCGCATTTACTAACAAAACTGTATTCCTAGCAACCGTGCTTGTTAAAAGTCAGATGCTTCCGTGGTTTTGACAACAAAAACGAATTTATTTAGCACTTTAAACACAGAATACAACACCGGGGCATTTCAAAGGGACTTCAGCAATCAACATTTGACACTTGAGGAAATATTAGGGCATGTGGCCAAAGACTTGAGCAAAGAGCTAGCTTTTAAGAAGCATCTTAAAAGAAAACAGAGAAACAGAAACACAGGAAAGTCGAGGGATGGAATTCCAGAAAATACACTGTGGCAGTTCAAAGCTTCAGAAAACGCTAAAGAGGCTGGAATTGGAGGAGTAGAAATATCTGCAAGTTATGCATGTGGTGCTGTGCAGGCGGGTGAACAACACAACTTGCATTTATATAGTGCCTTTCTCATAATCATACATCACAAAGTGCTTCACAGGAGCACGAAGAATGAAATGGAGAGACCAAGCCAGGAAAAGAGTTATGAGAACAGGTGTACAGAAATATCTAAACCATTATTTTAGAAGAAGAGAGTTGAGAAATGAAAGGTACAATGCAAAAGATTTAGGAAAAGAATTCCAGAATTTAGGGTGAGCAAATTAGGAATGCACAAGTGCCCAGAATTGGAAACATTGAAAGAAGATTTCACAGCTTTAGATTTAGAAGCAAATAGACTCTTTCACAGAAGTTCAACGCCATCCACCCACCACCACTGAAGGCTCCTCTTGAGATTTTCTCGAGGACCACATTTTGATTTTTCAGAGACACCATTTGGTTCCTGGGGCCTCCTTTTACAGTCTCAGTAACTCATTTAGAAGGTGATGGATTCACATAGCAATATTACTTTTTACATTTGAGTATTGCTGCCAAAGACTCATTCCGTTGAAGCATTTCATCTTGTATTCATCAGGAGAATTCATAAGAAATGCCAATTCGAGGGGAAAACCATTTGTAAAATATTTAAAATTGCTCTCTCCCCTTTTCAAACCCTCTCTCGCCATAGTGCAGACCTTCTTTGCCTTCCTTTACAAGCCCTCAACCCCATTTGGAGACTTTCACTCCACTTTGTAGATACTCTTCCTTCTTTGCAGCCTTACTTTCCCCTAGTCCCTCATGCTCCAGCCCCTTTCCACAGGCCCCAGGCTCATCAGACCATCTCTACAGGCCCCAGCCTCACCAGTCCAGCTCCCCGATGCCATCTTTGCCAGCCTCACTTCCTATGCCCCTTGTTCTCAGCTCAGATTTGCTGCTGACCAGCTCTTCACCATTTCTGCCCACTTTTTAATAATGGGCTGATATTCCTCTGCTTGATTCGCTCCCATGATTGAATTTGACTGAGCATTTTGGTGGCTATCCAAGCTTGCTCACTGCATTTTGAGCCCTGGTCTGCAGAAACTAATATTAAGATGTTCGTATGAAATTCAATCTACTGAAAACTTAGGTTGACACACTGGCTTAGGAAAACATAATAGAAGCTCTAGAATTCGATGCAGCCGGTTGCTTGGAAAAAGCTACTAATTAGACAATTTTTATATTGCAAATTTAATGTAATTAAACATCCCCTGGTGCTTTACAGGAGCAATTAACATGCAAAATTTGACTTTGAGCCACCTAAGGAGATATTAGGACAGATGACGACCAAAAACACGGTCAAAGAGATAAGTTTCAAGGACTGGTCTATAGGAAAGGTTTAGGGACCTTCAAATCAAGTCCTACACTCACTCAACACTACTCTGTCAGTTCCGCTAATCTGCGTACTCACTACCATCAGAGGAGCATAGAAAAAGGGTAGGCCATTCAAACCATCAAGCCTGCTTCACCATTCAATCAGATCATGGCCAATCATCCAGCTCAATGTCACATTAATTAGCTATCTCCATATCAATGTCAGTAGTGTCCAGAAGTCTACTGATTTCTGTCTTCAACACGCTCACTGATTGAGACGAGAATTCCAAAGATGTACCGCCCTCTAGGTGAATGAATTCCTCCTCATCTCGACATCGCTGTAATGTGACTTGTAACACTGGAGAATTGTCTAATAAGGGAAGAAACAGCAGGCACAGTCTTAAAAATTGTCATCACTTTATACATGAGCTGCAAGAGAGCTGAAGGACTGGCACTTGTTACAAAACCGAATCCACTGGCAGTTTTGAAGCTTCAAAGGTCTCATCTGAATTATATTAGTGCTTTACAGTTTAGCAGAATGAACATCGGCCAGCCTAAAGGAGGAAACAGGCAATTTGAACTAAAGAACAAAGGTGACTAACAAACTGCAACGAGCTTCAGACACTCCTGCATAAACTACAAAAGTGGAGAGAATTTCTATGTTCTTTTTGAGATAAAGCCTTAGAAAAAAATGTCTCAGCAACACTCTGGCGGGAAGAGGCAGCAGCACGACTGTGATTAACAGAATTCTAGGCAACAGTCAATAAGTTAACAGACGAGGCCAGGTTGTCTCTCTTTATTGGGCACTGACACTCCGTTAATCCTCTGGCATAACCTGCTGGCAAGTTCCTCCTTCTTGCCGATTCTATCATTTGCTGGATTGAATGACTGAGGGAAAAAGGCAGAATCCAATAGAAGCCTGAACGACATGGTTCATATGAGATATCTGGAAGAGTCACACAAGACGTCCTTTGAGGGCTTTCTCGAATGTGGGAGCAACAAATCACATTTTCCATCAGAGTCCCAGGCATCAAGACAAGATTCTTGCTCAGGAGCAGCGAAATGCCTATTACCAGGGGTTATTGTCCATCATCATCCTTATTAACTCAGGATTTCATCTCAATAATATGGAGGTTCCAATTCCACCATGTACCAGATAGAAACCTAGATGCCAGGAATTGTCATGAAAGTTGGAGCAGCTACCTGGTGACTCCAGCTCGCTCCTCTACACTGCCACCTCTGAAAGCAACCTCGTGGGCACACTCCAGGGCAGTGGTTGCATGCACCCCATGTCCATTGACCTTGGCATTGAATACTTGCCAGCCTCTACACAACATCATGGCACATCCCTGGGGCTGCCTAGGGGCTGTTTCCTTGCTTTCTTAGCATCCACTCACTTTGTGTCGACCTGGATGTCCATTTCTGGATTACCATTTCTGCTTTGCCTTTCTGCACATTACCCCATCAGCCAGACTTTAAAGGCACACACTGACTGGGTGTGGCCTTGCAGGGTAGCACAGACACAAAACTAGGCAGGTTGGCATGCCTGGCAGCAGTGCTCATTCAAGGGTGTTGTCATGTTGTAAGGCATGACACTATGTCCATCTCACACCTGCACCACGTTCCAACAGGCTGTGCAACAAACACATTGTATGTGCATTAATGTAATGGCCATATCTCAAAATCAAAAAGGGAGTAGTCCTCAGTGGTGTAAAATAAAGCAGAGAACTGCAAGTTCTGAAGAACTGGAACAAAAACAAAAATTGCTGGAGAAACTCAACAGGTCTGGCAGCATTTGTGGCGATAAAGCAGAGCTAATTTTTCACGTCAGTGACCATTCTTCAGAACTGATAGTTGCCATGAAAAGGTGGTATTTATGCTGATGAAGGTGGGGGGGTAGTGAGCAGACAGCTGGAGACAGAGACCAGAGAAAAAGAAACAAAGTTAGAAAGACAAAGTACTTGATAGTAAGCTGTTGAGGAAGAAAAGTTGATAATGGGGAATATGAACAGGTGAAAATGGATTGACTGTGCTGAAAGTAGTCCATGAGATGACAGGAGCTGGGGAGTGTGGTTAAGGGTATTCAGGCCCTAAAATTATTGAACTTGAGTTTGAGTCCTGAAGGCCGCAGGGTCCCCAAGCGGAAAATGAGATGCTGTTCTTCCAGTTTACACTGAGCCTTGCTGCAGCAGGCCTGAAACAGAAATAATTGCCAGGGAACATGGTAGTGTGTTGAAGTGGCAAGCATAAGGAAGCTCGGGGTTATGAAGCTACCTAACTTGTGCAAGTGCACATCTGGGCTTCCATTATGGCTCTGCCAGCAGAGAAGATAGGCTATTTCGGATGGCCCAGCAATGACGAGTTCTTCCAGCCCAGGCAAGTGGTAGAACTGGGCTACCATCAGACGGGGGGGATGCCAAAAGGGTGGGTTAGGTAGTTAATGAGATGGGAACATTCACGTGAGAAAACTCTCTAGGCCTCGTGAAGAGAAACCGTCCATGAAACTTGACAACAAAAAATGGTTAGATTCAGCTGTTAGGAACTGGAGGATGCCATTCAGTTCCTCAAGCCCAATATGAACAATGACAAACTAGTCCAATCTGGCCCACTCATCCTATCCCACATAATTATGATACCTTGTGTGTCACCAGATATACCTAACCCCATCCAAAACTAGACAATCTCCTGAGGAAATTGAGGAAGCTGATTAAAAGCGCAGGCAAAATTGGAGATGAACCAATCGGGAAATTCTTTGCTTGCCCACAGTAATGATCAAAATGGGTCCAGGAGATCACTCTGGCCGTGAATTACCTGGAATATCTACCTTCTGATAGAGGTGACACCCACCCAGCCAGAAACAGATCTGAGTGAAAGAACGTAACAAATCAGTAACCACTTCATGAACCAGCCACCTGATCCAGTGATCCTTTAATCTCGTGGAATGTTTTGCTGCTCATTTAAGGCTTGGCTGATCTGTAACTCAATTCTATTTATCAACCGTGGTTATGGTTCCCTTAACCTTATAAAACGTAGCAATCCCAGTCCTGAAAATTCCAAAATGACCCCTAACATCCACAGCCTTTTGGGGAAAGAGTCCCAGATTTCCACAGGTTTCTTGATCCACTCCTAAATCACCTAGCCCTAATTTTAATAGCACCTTTTTACAAAATATACTTTATTCATAAAATTTGTAAAAGTATGGTATATTTAAAATTGCAAGTCAAATGCAATCAAGTTCAAAGATGTGCAAGTTAGGTAGATTGGCCATGCTAAATTGCCCATAGTGTCCAGAGATGTGCAGGCTAGGTGGGTTAGCCATGGGAAATGCAGGGTTACAGTGATAGGGCAAGGGTGTGGGTCTGCTCTTCGAAGCGTTGGTGTGGACTCGATAGGCCAAATGGCCTGCTTCCACACTGCAGAGATTCTATAATTCCATGAAATCAATGTATTTCAATGTGTATGTTGCTCACTAAATTTACATATGGTTTATATTTTACCTCATTCTTTTACAGGTCAACCATACAGCTTGAGGGGCTTTCCTGAGTTTCCAGTCTCTTGGTCTATCATGGCTGAAGTGCCTTAGATAGTGGTCTTTTCTCATTGTGCCTATCCAGTGGCTGCACTGAGCTTTCATGTATTCCTCACTATATCAAGCAGGATCTGGAATATGCAAGTCAACAACACACAGTCAAGGACACCTCTTTACACTGGAAGATCTGCAAGTTTTGGGAAGATCAAAGAGCATTTTTCACTGGGTTAATGGTCCTTTAGCTACAGAAAATGTTTATTTTAACATTCGTACAGCACAGAGACCTGTATCATAGAGCTGCTCAGGGTGACCTTTGTTTTGCTTTCGCCCACTAGAGCAAACATTTTCTCTCTGTTACTGTTTCTATACTTCTCATTACTTTATGATTTTAAATCCATTGGTTTGATCAGCTTTTGACAAACACCATTTATACAACTTGTCCTCATAATCTAACCACTTAAATCCTGGAACCTTTCATGTGAATTTGTGATATATTCGGTCTAAGGTCCACATAGCTTCCATGGGGTAAGGTCTTTTGTTTTTATTCATTCACAGGATGAGGGCATCACTGGCTCGGCCAACATTTATTGTCCATCCCCAACTGCCCAGTGGCAATTAAGCTGACAGTCAACCACATTGCAGTGGGTCTAGAGTAACGTGTAGACCAGACCAGGTAAGGATTGCAGTTTCCTTCCCTAAAGGACATTAGTGAACCAGATCGGTTTTTCTGACAAACGACAGTGGATTCATGGTCATCATGAGACTCTTAATTCCAGATTTTATTGAATTCAAATTCTATCATCTGCCATGGTGGGATTTGAACCCAGGTCCCCAGAACGTTACCTGGGTCTCTAGGTGAGCAGTCCAGCGATAATACCACTAGGTGATTGCCTCCCCGCAAAGCTGCTAAAAACTAAACTTTACGCCAGACTAGATCTGACTAAGGATCTAAGCAAGAAAAGCATAATTTCCTGAAACATTAACTGTTTCTCTCTCCAAAGATGCTGCCAGACATGCTAAGTTTCTCCAGCATTCTCTGTATTTATTACATAAATTCCTCACTTTTCAATTCCATCCCCTTGAGATGAAGGGCAAAACTCCATTCTCGTTTACAATACCTTTTGTTCCTGTGCACCATTTTTTAGTAATATGTGTACACAAACACCCAAATCCCTTTATTCTTCCACATCTTCTAGACTCTCGTTATTAAGAGACGGTACCAATGTGTCTTTCTCAGGTCCTCACATTTCTTCACAATGACCTCCAACTTCATTATTTGTCCCTTGGCATCAAGGTATTTGCTGTGCCTTCCAACTTAGTGTCACCTGTAAACTTCAACATACAACTCTCTATCCACTCATCCAAATCATTAATAGATATGCTGAAAATTGGAGGTCCCAGTTCACCTTTGGGGAACACACTTGCTCCATATTAGAGAATTACCTGGTTTATTCTTTGTTCACAAACTCCTAATCAACCCAAGTTACAAGGTTATCTCCAATTCTACACAGTCTATTTTTTAAATTAATAATCTCTTTTACAGAATCTTAACAAGTGCCTTCTGGAAGTCCATGTGGCCAAAATCCATTGACACTCCCTGATTCACCACAACACTACAAAGCCCATGAAACAAACCTGGAGCCTTCAGGTCTGCGTGGCTTTGTAACAATTCATATAGTGCATTTGCCAACACATCTGAACCCACTAGATCATTTTTTACAAGCTTATTATAAATGGAGCTAATATGAACAACATTATTTACCAGCAACTCTGCATCTCCTACATTACAAAAATATATAGAGCATTTAAGAGTAAATAACAGCTTACCACAGTGCCAAGATACTGAATTTTCATATTTCCAGCTGCATCTCGGGAAAGGCACTGAAAAAGGAAATAATTTGTCACAATAGAAAATCCCAGAGGGTTAAAATCAATTTCTGTTCAGCAAACCAATTATCCAATAATGTTTTGATCTGGACAGAAATAACCTTCATACAGGAAACCAAACTCTTTTCTTGTCACAACATGTTGTAACAGTTGTAACAAGACTATTTTGTTGAACATATGCACAAGAAAACAATATTAACTATTCAGGATGTTGAGTGATAAAAAATTCAGCACTGTAAATGCACAAAAATTGTTAAGTTAAACCTTATTTTATTGAATAAGTAACAATTTTAAAAGAAATCATTTCATGAATAAATTATTACTTGTTTACACGGATATATTTTGACTCAAATCTAGATCTCTAAGCGATAAACATTCAGCGCAACATTTTGAATTCATCAAAACATACAGCTCAGAAGGCCATTCAACGAGTATTGCTTATGCTGCCTCTTTGAAAAAAAATTACTCAGTTAGTCACCAATGCTCTTGACCTACAGCATGGTACTGTTTTTTTAAACGCTTTAAATGTGTGTTCAATTCCTTTGTGAAAATTATTATTGAATTTGCTTCCATCACACTTTTAGGCAGGCCACTCCAGATCACAGCAACAGACTTGGTTTAAAAAAAATTCTCATCACCACCCCATCACCGTCACTTCTGCCAATTATCTTAAATCTGTGTCCTTTGATGCCAGACCTTCCTGTCACCCAAAACAGTTTTTCGCTTTTAAATGGATCAAACTCTTCAGTTTTGAATACCTTTATTAAATTTCTTTTTCACCTTCTCTACTCTAAGGAGAACAATCTGAGCTTCATTGGAAGTCATCCAATTTCTGGCAGATTATCATTTGGCAAAGCCAAGCCTTCAATGAATTACAGGAAAGAAACAGTCTGCATTTATACAGTGCTCTTTAAGCCTTCAAATTGTCCCAAAGTGCACCTCAGTGACTGAAATGTTTGTGATGCGTATTCAATATTGTAAAGTAGAGAAATGCAACTACTCAATTGTGCACAGCAAGGACCCATGAAGAACAATGAGATCCATGATAAAACAAGCTATGTCTTGTTGACATTGGTTAGGGGATAAATATTGGTAAGAGCATGAGGAAGAATACAGCTGCTTGTCTTGCAAAAACACAATAAGATCTTTTACATACACTTCAGAGAGCAAATGAGGTCTTGGTTTAAGACTTATCTCAAAGCCAGAAAATAAAGCAGTTCCTCAGGAGGGTACTGAAGTATCAATCCAGATTATGTGCTCGGCTCCCTACAGTAACAAACGGATGTAACTATCTTTGACATCAAGGCAAAATTAATTTCAGTTGAAATGTGATTGTCAATTTCTCATGTGACACACAGCCTTATTCTTCTCTCACCTTCCATAGCAACAGATAACGTACAAACAAGTTACTATAAACAAAGGATGCTTAACTGTCAGCAAGCTCTCCTCTGCAATTTTTTCTATCCTTTCCTGTGGGAGAACCTTCTCATTTCCATTCAATACCATTCACTCAGCAACTCATCTTAAAAAGGTGGGGCAAGATTGAAGCAACACATGCCTACCATAATGTTCTCATTTTATGATGATTTAAAGGAGTTGATAAAATATGAAGAAATTATTTAGTCTTTTGGAGGGAGTCCAGAATCTTATAAACAGAGCTTGGCTGTTTAAAGGCAATGCCAGGAAGGGCTTCTTTACACAAAAATTGGTGGTGAAACTCTGGAACTCCCTCTCCCAAAAAGTTATTGAAAGTGGGACACTGAATTGAAAAGGTTAAATCTAAAATTGATAAGGTTTTAAGGAGCTGAAGGAAATCAGTATTAATCACAAAATGGTTTTAAGAAAATAAATAGAGTGAAAGGCTTACAAAACACCAGGGACTAATAACCAAATATTTTCCAAATATTGACTGGAAACGCTATAGTTCAAGTACTTTAGATGGGTCAGTTTTTGTCCAATGTGTGCAGGAGGGTTTCCTGACACAGTATGTAGATAGGCCAACAAGAGGCGAGGCCACATTGGATTTGGTACTGGGTAATGAACCAGGCCAGGTGTTAGATTTGGAGGTAGGTGAGCACTTTGGTGATAGTGAACACAATTCAGTTACGTTTACTTTAGCGATGGAAAGGGATAGGTATATACTGCAGGGCAAGAGTTATAGCTGGGGGAAAGGCAATTATGAGGCGATTAGGCAAGATTTAGGATGCATAGGATGGAGAAGGAAACTGCAGGGGCTGGGCACAATTGAAATGTGGAGCTTGTTCAAGGAACAGCTACTGCATGTCCTTGAGAAGTATGTACCTGTCAGGCAGGGAGGAAGTGGTCGAGTGAGGGAACCGTGGTTTACTAAAGAAGTTGAATCACTTGTCAAGAGGAAGAAGGAGGCTTATGTAGAGATGAGGCGTGAAGGCTCAGTTAGGGCACTTGAGAGTTACAAGTTAGCCAGGAAGGACCTAAAGAGAGAGCTAAGAAGAGCCAGGAGGGGACATGAGAAGTCTTCAGCAGGTAAGATCAAGGAAAACCCTAAAGCTTTCTACAGGTATGTCAGGAATAAAAGAATGACTACAGTAAGATTAGGGCCAGTCAAGGACAGTAATGGGAAGTTGTGCGTGGAGTCCGAAGAGATAGGAGAGGCGCTAAATGAATATTTTTCATCAGTATTCACAGAGGAAAAAGACAATGTTGTCGAGGAGAATACTGAGATACAAGCTATTAGACTAGACGGGATTGAGGTTCATAAGGAGGAGGTGTTAGCAATTCTGGAAGGTGTGGAAATAGATAAGTCCCCTGGGCCGGATGGGATTTATCCTAGGATTCTCTGGGAAGCTAGAGAAGAGATTGCAGAGCCTTTGGCTTTGATCTTTATGTCATCATTGTCTTCAGGAATAGTGCCCGAAGACTGGAGACTAGCAAATGTTGTCCCCTTGTTCAAGAAGGGGAGTAGAGACAACCCTGGTAATTATAGACCAGTGAGCCTTACTTCGGTTGTGGGTAAAGTGTTGGAAAGGATTATAACAGATAGGATTTATAATCATCTAGAAAGGAATAATTTGATTAGGGATAGTCAACACGGTTTTGTGAAGGGTAGGTCGTGCCTCACAAACCTTATTGAGTTCTTTGAGAAGGTGACCAAACAGGTAGATGAGGGTAAAGCGGTTGATGTGGTGTATATGGATTTCAGTAAACGTTTGATAAGGTTCCCCATGGTAGGCTATTGCAGAAAATACGGAGGCATGGGATTGAGGGTGATTTAGCGGTTTGGATCAGAAATTGGCTAGCTGTAAGAAGACAGAGGGTGGTGGTTGATGGGAAATGTTCATCCTGGAGTTCAGTTACTAGTGGTGTACCTCAAGGATCTGTTTTGGGGCCACTGCTGTTTGTCATTTTTATAAATGACCTGGATGAGGGCGTAGAAGGATGGGTTAGTAAATTTGCGGATGACACCAAAGTTGGTGGAGTTGTGGATACTGCGGAAGGATGTTGCAGGTTACAGAGGGACATAGATAAGCTGCAGAGCTGGGCTGAGAGGTGGCAAATGGAGTTTAATGCGGAAAAGTGTGAGGTGATTCACTTTGGAAGGAGCAACAGGAATACAGAGTACTGGGCTAATGGTAAGGTTCTTGGTAGTGTGGATGAGCAAAGAGATCTCGGTGTCCATGTGCATAGATCACTGAAAGTTGCCACCCAGGTTGATAGTGTTGTTAAGAAGGCGTACGGTATGTTAGGTTTTATTAGTAGAGGGATTGAGTTTCGGAGCCATGAGGTCATGTTGCAGCTGTACAAAACTCTGGTGCGGCCGCACTTGGGAGTATTGCGTACAGTTCTGGTCACCGCATTATAGGAAGGATGTGGAAGCATTGGAAAGGGTGCAGAGGAGATTTACCAGGATGTTGCCTGGTATGGAGGGAAGGTCTTATGAGGAAAGGCTGAGGGACTTGAGGCTGTTTTCGTTAGAGAGAAGAAGGTTAACAGGTGACTTAATAGAGACATACAAGATGATCAGAGGATTAGATAGGGTGGACAGTGGGAGCCTTTTTCCTCGGATGGTGGTGGCTAGCACGAGGGGACATAGCTTTAAATTGAGGGGTGATAGATATAGGACAGATGTCAGAGGTAGGTTCTTTACTCAGAGAGTAGTGAGGGCGTGGAATGCCCTGCCTGCAAGAGTAGTAGACTTGCCAACTTTAAGGGCATTTAAATGGTCATTGGATAAACATATGGATGATAATGGAATAGTTTAGGTTAGATGGACTTCAGATTGGTTTCACAGGTCGGCGCAACATCGAGGGCCGAAGGGCCTGTACTGCGCTGTAATGTTCTATGTTCTATGTTCTAATAACCTACATTCCAGAGTACTAAAGAAGTGGCCCTGGAAATACTGGGTACATTGATCGTCATCTCTAGACTCCAGAGCAGTTCCTACAGACTGGAGGGTGGCAAATGTTACCCCACTGTTTAAAAGAGGAGAGAGAGAAAGCAAGACAATTGCAGGCCGGTTAGTCCAACTTCAGTAATGGAAAAAATGTTAGAGTCTTTCATAAAAGATGCCATAACAAAGTACTTGGAAAATTTAACAGGATTGGACAAAGCCAGCATGGGTTTATGAAAGGCCAATCACATTGAGCAAATCTACTGGACTTTTTTGAGGATTTAAGTAGTAGAATAGAGAAGGGAGAACCAGTAGATGTGGTGTGCTTGGAATTTCAGAAGGCTTTTAATAAGGGTCCCATGTCAGAAGTTATACAATCATATAGCACAGAAACAGGCCCTTTAGCCCAGCTCGTCCATGCTGACCAGGTTTCCTAAACTGAATTAGTCCCATTTGCCTGCGTTTGCCCATATCCCTGTAAACCTTTCCTATCCATGTGCCTGTCCAAATGTTACAACTGTACTTGCCTCTGCCACTTCCTCCTTATATACTCACCACCCTTTGTGTGAAAACATTGCCCCTCAGGTCTCTTTTAAATCTTCCCCTCTCAACTTAAACCTATGCCTCTAGTTATGTATTCCCCCACCCTGGGGAAAAGACCTTGCCTATTCACCTTCTCAACGTCCCTCATGATTTTATAAACCTCTATAACCCCTCAGCCTCCTACACTCCAGGAAAAAATAGTCCCTGCCTATCCATATAAATCAAACCTCTAGTCCTGGTAACATCTTTCTAAGTCTTTTCTGTACCTTTTCCAGTTTATTAACATCCTTCCTGTAGCAGGGCAACCAGAATTGTTGGTGGGTAATTACAGTACATGGGATGGGGGTGATATATCACATGGATTGAAATTTGATTAATAGATAGGAAAAGGAAAGTGGGAATAAATAGATATTTTTTCCATGTGGCAGGCAGTGACTAGTTAGGTATTGCAAGGATCAACGTTTGAGTACCATATGATTTATACATAAATGGCCTGAATGACGGAACTAAATACAACATTTCCATTTCTGATGACATAAAACTTCGCAGGATCAAGAGTTGTGAAGAAGATGCAAGGAGGCTTCAGGTATTTAAATGGGATGGCAGGACTGTCCTTAATGGAGAGATTGGTTTGACTGGGCCTGTATTCACTAGTGTTTAGAAGGATAAGAGGGATCTGACTGGCACATATAAAATTTTAACACGACAGATTTTTTTCCTTGGTTTGGGAGTATGGAACCAAAGGACACAGTTTCAGTGGATTGATCATTTAGAACTGAGGGGTCATGAACTCTGTACTACACAAGGCAGTGGAAGCCAAGTCCACTGAATGTATTCAAGGAAGAGATAGTATATTTTTTACTTTAAAGACTTCAAGGGGTATGGGAAGAAAGCAGGAATATGGCATTGAGTTTGAGGATCAGCCAAAATCATTCTGAATGGTGGAACAGGCTCAAACAGCCAAATGACCTACTCCCGTACTCCTGTTTTTAGTTGCTAAATCAAAACATAGAGACATTTATGAAAGGCTACAGAACCGAGGTGGGTAGCTGGATTTAAGGCATAGCTCAACCAGGAGCTAATTGAATGGTAGAACATGATTGAGGGGATGAATGGTTTCCTCCCATTTTATCTGTGTGCTGGTATAGCTTCCAGAAGCAGTCCCACCTTAAGCAACTGTCCCAGTTGAACTAGCACAGTCGAAGGTAGTTAGAAACAGTGGGGTGGGTACAATTATCTCTGTTTCTGCCTGCCACACTTTGAGGAGGATGTGAAAACTCTTGAGAAGGTGCAAAGGAGCTTTACTAGAATGGTTTCAGGGATGAGGGAATTTAACTGCAAGGCCAGGTTGGAGAAGCTGTGTTGTCCTAACAGAGAATGAAGGAGAATCTAATAGATGTGTACAAACTTGTGACAAGTTTGAATATGATAGAAGAGGACAAGTTGCTCCCTTTACTTATGGTACAAGAACAGAGAAGTAAATTTTAGGATTTAGGCTAGAGATACAAAGTTGGTATTTGGAAGAATTATTTTACAAGGCAAATAACAGTCTAGAATTTGATGTCTGCCAGGGTAATGGAAGCAAAAATATCAATGATTTTAAAAGGAAATAGGCATTTGAGGGAAATAAACATTTAGGGACACAGGGATAGTGTGGGGTACGGGGACTGACTGGTTACTGTAGAGAGCTGCCATACTTGATGGCTGGATAGTCTTTTTTGATACTATAATGACTCTATGATTTCAACCAGGAAAGCAACAGCAGTTTCTATGTGCTGTGAAAGCACTGGGTGGGAAGAAAGAGCCAACAAGATCAGGGAGCCCTTGCTGACTGGCTGACAATTGTATGCTGTTTTGCAGGTCTCCAGACATAACTCTTTACTAGCAAAAATCTTGCAGTAACTGAGTCCACTCTGAAACTACTCTCCTCTGAAATAAGAGATAGCAAGAACTGCAGATGCTGGAGCCAGAGATAACAAAGTGTGGAACTGGAGGAACACAGCAGGCCAGGCAGCATCAGAAGATCAGGAAAGTTGATGTTTCGGGCCGGGACTCTTCTTCAGAAAAAAAGGGTCCTGACCTGAAACGTGAACTTTCCCGCTCCTCTGATGCTGCCTAGCCTACTGAGTTCCTCCAGTTCCACATTTCGTTATCTCCTCTGAAATAATACAAGTTTACAATAGCAAGGATAATGAAAATAATGCTGTACAACCTTTTACACTCACATGACACTTTCTCCAGCAAAACAAATACATGAAACATGGAAGATTTATTTTAATTCACTTACAGACTACTTCAGTGGAGGAAGCAGGAATAGCCATCATTTCCCACAAATGAACGTAAACATGCGTTTTTGGAAAATGCAAAATAGAACAAAGTGGCGGTTTGCTCAAGATGCATTGTACACAGTGCCAACATAAATTAACAAAGTTTGGTCACTCAAGGAGTAAACAGCAAACTACACTGTCAAAATATTTTCATCCTCGTTTTATTTTACAGTCAATTTTATGGACCATTTAAAAAGACTCCCTGAAGAATGAGATTCAACTCAAAGCATTTCTTTCATAAAGGTGAGCTTAATTAGCATGATGCAGTAAAGTTATTATCCAGGTTTTCTTGCAGAGATATCCTTTAAACATTAACTATAAAGTCCTGAAAGCTTATTGTAGTTCAAGACTATTAGATCAAAACAAAAGCAGTCTGACCTTGTTATTTACAAAGCAGGAAAGTGTTGTTTTGTTGACTTAAAGTTGCAACCCTTTAAAAAATGTCTCTAGCTTTTCAAAATATTCTGCACAGCACTTTTGAAGAATTGATTAAATCTGACCTAACCTTCTGTGTGCTGCAACCTAAGCTTGTATGCTTTGCAATAGTGAGCATAAAGACTAAAACAAATGCCATTCAGCCCTGGAACCTGTACAGCCATTCAGCAAGATCATGGCTGACCTGGTCGTAGCCTTAACTCACCTTTCCTGCCTGCCCCTCAAAATTCTTGACTCCCTTGTCAATCAAAAATCTAATTCAGTCTTGAATATATTCAACGACACAGCCTCCACTGTTCTCTTGGGAAGAGAATTTGAAAGACAAGACCCTCAGAGAAAAATAAAACTCCTCCTCATCTGTCTTAAACAGTAAATCCTTGCTCCTGGTTAAATAGCACCCCTCAATTCTAAGAGATAGTAGGAACTCTGCTGGAGTCAGAGATAACACAGTATGGAGCTGGAGGAACACAGCAGGCCAGGCAGCATCAGATTAATTCTAAATTCTAAACTCTCCTACAAGGGGAAACACCCTCTCAGTCTCCACTCTGTCAAGCCTCCTCAGAATCTAATGAATTCCAAACAGTAAAATGCCAACCTATCGAATCTTTCCTCTTTGCAAAAGCCCTTCATCCCAGGAATTCACATTGTGAAATCTTTTTGCACTGCTTCTGATCCAAAAGAGTTTAAAGGAGAATTTAAATGAAATATTTTTAGAATTTTGAAGGAACTTTTAGGGTTGGAGAAATTTTAGATGGAGAAAATTTTTTCTTGCTGCTAGGGTCATAAGAGTTATAAGTTTATAAGATTAGAGCAGAGTTGATGTGTTGATCATAAGATTAGACCAGAGTTGATGTATACCTTAGCACCATGTCCTATTATGTATTGTCTAGCACAAAAGCTTAACAATTACAGATTTAAAATGATTAACCGATCTGAAATATACTGCTTTTTGTGGGAGAAAATTCCACACATCGACCATGCTTTGTGTGAGAAGGGATCTCTCATCTTCTCTCCTGAATAGCCTGACTCAGATTTTAAAACTATTTTCCTTTGCTTAACATCTTAAGCAAAGGA
>NC_063337.1:92804762-92811468 GCF_021869965.1 Rhincodon typus | reverse complement strand
TAAGCTTTTGTGCTAGACAATACATAATAGGACATGGTGCTAAGGTACACATCAACTCTGGTCTAATGGAAAGGCAGATCAGAACTGAGGGGCTGATTGGTCTATTCCCATGTTTCTATGTCACAGTGATAACAATTTACAATTACACTGTGCATATGGAGTGGAAGAACATCCCAAGGCTCTTCACAAAAGGGTAATCAAAAAGAAACTCTCCTGTTCCAGTTTTACATTATTGTGAGAGTTATGTATACACACCAAGGTAGCAGCTGTAAAGTGGTAAAACTATTAATGTTGAGATTAGACAGACATGTGGTAAAGGTAGAGTGGTTTTAATGCAGGATTTTAACTTCCACATAGATTGGGATAAAACAGCGAGCTTATGTTGGAAAGGTATCAAATTTCTCAATAGTATTTGTGATTTTTGTTTGCAGCAATGGGAGGGATTTTCCTAGCACCGTGAAGACATGTTCAGAAACAAGTGAGAGAGTCTGAAAGATGGCAAAAACATATTGGATTGACTCCTGCTTCCTTGTAATTTTATCGGAAGCAGTTTTAGAGCAGTGATTACAACTGTCCATCATCAGCAAGAAGCCATTTCAAATGATTATGGAGGCAATTCGTGGACATTTCCAAAAGGCTGTGGAATTTTACTAGCAGCGCATGAGATCCCTACTGCGTCAGGAGCTCATCTGTGCACAGGAGGCAGGAGCTGAGTGAGAGCTCTGTCTATAAGGAGAACCATATGCCATAAGTACTTTCAAGGTCAAAATTGGTAACTCTCAGGACATTGACAGCAATGTTTGTGAACGGGGGAGAAAAGAGAACAAAAAGAAAGCGCGAAAGGGAGAAAGAGTGAGAGAGAAAAAAGAGTCAGCGCAAAAGGGCAAGAGGAGGAGGAAGGGAATGAAGAAGGGAAGGGAGGAAAGATTCACAAAGACCTGACTGTGCACAGTGTGTACAGACTATCTTCTTGCTGTTTTCTTTTGTTTAATCTTATTGTGGTTAGAGACAGGTATAACCCAACATGTCCAGGTAACTAAGATCTGAGATGCAATGGTCGGTGAAGTGATAGAATATTGGTTTGTGTCAACCATTGCTAGAATCAAGCTGGTTGATTCTTGCTAAATTAGGTGCGGAAAGGAAAAGGAAATGTGTGTAAAGGGAAGTCATCCCTAGATTCCACACACACAGCTGTCAATAGCTGGTTGAGGGTGGCACTGCTAGTGGGGGCACAAGACAATCTGGGCAGAGTAGAAAAACAATAGCAGAAAAATTGCACTACACAAAAAGTAAGCCAGGATCCATGTTACTCATGGATTTGTTACAATAAAACATGATTGAGTTAATTTACATAAATGAGGTGAAATAGACTGTCTAGACAGAAAAAAACATACAGATACGGATTGTCAGCGTAAAGTCCTCACTCTTGAGGCCTGAATGGATTCAAAAACCTTAATTCTACTTTTTTCTGAGACCAAGTTATCCTGTGGTTCTCTTTGAATGAAGAGGGTTTCATGTGACGCTGCACCCATTTTTTTCTGTCACTTTGCCATCTGTAATTAGTTCCACTTAGTTGGGTATCAATGACCTTTTCAATGCAAAATGCAGCAGGGATACAATCAGCATGAACCCTACTGCCTCCACTGTACCATTATCACAGTGAAGGATGAGCAAAGGTAACACAGCATCAAAGAAAACAAAGGTAGCATTCATATTGAAGCGTTTCATAATGTTTCAAGGCTTTGTACATGTTCATTTGCTATTCTGGGTTAGGCTAGTTAGAATTGTTGTAGGCAAAATTAAAATGTACACTTTTTGAGACACAGCAAGAAAATTATACAAAACATGATATCCAACCCTTTTCCAACTCAGATTTTATTTGTTATTAAAATGAGGACTGTTGTTTATTCTTCACCTCTAGTACAAAGAATTGGAATCACATGGCTTCAGTCAAATAACAGAATACACCAGAGAAAATTTTATTGTGTTTTATCTGTCCCTAAAGAGTTGGCATGTTTAAACAGTTAGCAGCTGAGTCACGCACTCCAGTAAAGGTCCAGTTTACGTCCCTAGTGTGTACAGTTTATTCAGCTACACTGAAGCAATGAATGTGGTGAGGGGTGAAGCGTTTTAATGAAGTATTTTTCCTACCACTGACATTAAGCCAGTATATTGGTTCCACTTCCCTTCAGTAAAACAGGAGTTGTATTTGCCATTTCCCAGTTGTCTGGCATTGAGCCTTTTTCTGTTGAAAGCTGATGGACGGATATCAGTGCTTCTGTCGTCTCCTCCCTAGTTTCTTCCAGTATCCACCCAATGTTACCAGAAAACCCTTCCCATGAGCTCCTGCTGCAGTCCACTGCATCCCTGCTCGTTCCCACTCCCCAAAAGCTGGTGAGCAGGAAACAGTTTCATTCAATCTTGGTGTCTCCTAGGTAGTTCTTACAAACATGGAAAATGTACGGAACAAGAGGACGTTCAGCCCATTGTGTCTGTACATCATGTCTTCTTCCTGTCCCTGTTTACCGCAGGAAGACTTAGCAGAGGTGTTTGGAATTGTAAAGAGTTTGAATTGAGAAAATAAGGATAAGCTCTTTCCAACGACAGGCGGATCAGCAACTAGAGGACACTGATTTAAGGCAATTGGTAAAAAAAAATGAGGCAATGCAGAGAAATCATTTTACAATGAGCTTTTGGGATCTCAAATGAACTGTCCGGGACTGCAGTGGAAACAGATTCAGTCGTAACTTTCAAAAGCAGAATGGGCAGGTGGGACTAATTGAATCGCTCATTCAGAGAGCTAGCAGAAGCATGATGGTCCTAATGTACTGTAGGAGAGGGAGCAAAAGAGAGAATTAGCAAATAGAGGAGGCAGAGACAGTGAGGTAGGAGGGGCTGGTGATGGAGAGAACAGCGATATAGATGCTGGAAGAAGTTAAATTGAATTCTTCCACTTCTTGGGAGAAATCAGAATTTTAATTCACAGAGAGTGCTTTTGTCTCCACAATATTTATCCTGTTGGAATCAGCAGACTGTATGTTAAAAGCACAGTTCCACCATCACATCTATTATATGGTTGCTTATAGAAAACACAAGACTTCAGCCCCAGATAAATCTAATTGATGTTTTGACTTTTCTCCCCCCAGTTTCTCCAACAATTCAGACTGGCATTCTCCCTGCTCCCCAGCATCTTTCTCCTGCCCCTCCAATTTCATGCTGGCACTTTTTTTTTTCTCTTCTTCCACTCCCACGATATTTACATGCTTCTCCAAAAAGGCCTTTGATCCAAAATCAATTGAGGCCTTTCAAAGAGAAATAGATATTTACTTAGGAGAAAATTATATGAAGGGAAATGTTGGAACAACAGGGAATAACAGGTCAAAAGCTAAACAAATGTCAATTGCCTTCTCCAGCACCTATCTTTCATGAGATCCTCTGCATATCTGCATTTCCAGCCAGTCTGTTCGATATTAATGCATCAAAATTCCACAGTGGAAGATTTTCCACACTTCAAAGTTTCGAGTAGATTAAGTCTTTTTGATTCAAAATTGGTCTTGTCAGCAGTTTGTGTCCTTGCACAGCAATTTTGCCTACTTTTGTTATCGTATGTCAATGGAAACTGTCTCCCTGCTGCATATTTGGGGATGTATAAAAGTTAATAAGAGGCTGCTTGGCTTGGGGAAACAGTGAAATCAATTGACAGGAACTAAAAACAACCTCAAATTCCCATAATATAATCATCGATTTAAGAAGCTTGAAGCAGACAACAGTTGCATTTATATAGCACCTTTAATTCAACAAAATATCTCAAGGTGCTTCACAGGAGCCTTATAAAGCAAAAGTTGACACCAAATCCCATAAGGTGATATTTCAGCAGAAGTGGCATTTTAAAGGGAACAGAGAAGCAGAGAGGTTTCAGGAGTGAATTCCAGAGCTCATGCTCTTGGTAGGTGAAGGCAAAGCCACCAATGATGAAATGATTAAAATCGAGGATGCTCAAAAGGCCAGAATTGGGAAGAGGATTGTGCAGCTGGAGGAGATCACAATCACTGTAAAAGGGAAAACAAGGTTGAACACTTTAAAATCAATACGTTGCTTAACTGGGAACCGATGTAGGTTGACAAGCACTAGGATACCATAAACTATAGAATACTCTCAGAGGTCAAGAGAGTCTTATATGTTTAATGTTGAATAGGCCTTCATTCATTCAGAATACTGTAATAACTGAAAAAAGATGGAATCAAATGAAGCATGCTTCACTCCTTCTCTGCACAGTTCCAAAAGACTGCAAGGTTAAAGCTGACACTGCCAGGATTTCTAAATAAACACCCCTTTTGTGATCCTGCTGATGTTCCATTGTGTGCCATGTAAGGCCATGACACAGGACAGTGAAGCATGCAGCACAGATCAGACTGGTTAACGCATAGGCCCAGAAAAATAAAATATATCCTCTAGTGTACCAACCTGTAGCACAGTGTCACCTTAAAAAAGAAACTGTGCAGCATAAACTGAAATCCTGAGATCATCTACCTTACAGGATTCCTAATGGCAACACTGAACAGAATGGATGACTTTGTGTGTGCATCAAGTTCTGGTCGTCCAGTTATAGGAAGGATATTATTAAAGTGGACAGGGTTCAGAAGAGATTTACCAGGATGTTGCCTGGTATGGAAGGTTTGAGTTGGAAAGATAGGCTGGGACTTCTTTCACTGGAACGTAGGACGTTGAGAAGGGACCTGATAGAAAATTATAAAATAATGAGAGGTATAGATAGAGTTAACGGTAATTGCTTTTTCCATGGAATGGGGGATTTCAAGACTAAGAAGCATATTTTTAAGGCAAGAGGAGAGAGATTTTAAAAAGACGAGGCAAATTTTTTACACAGAGAGGGGTTCGTGTGTGGAATGAACTTCCTGAGGAAGCGGTGGATGTGGCTCCAATTACAACGTTCAAAAGACACTTGGATAGGTACATAAATAGAGACGGTTTGGAGGGACATGGGCTAGGAGCAGGTAGGTTGGACTAGTTTAATTTGGGATTATGCACAGCATAGACTGGTTGGACTGAAGGGTCTGTTCTGTGCTGTATGGCCCTATGACTCTATCAGTTGTCTTGTGTGAATGTGAGATTTAGTGAGTCTTTTGTTTCCATTACATGGTCTTATCAAATTTTGATGCGCACATCCTGGACCATGAGGGTTGTGTGAAGCACTTGGCCTATACAAATTAACAAAAGTGGTTGAAGTGTAGTTCTCCAAAATTTAAGAGCATACCAATACATGATATATTCCTCAGAAGACAGAAAAACAGCGTGTCCCTTACTGATTGCATTGTCTCCAAGAGGGTGTGATTGGCTGCTTAATGACAACTCAAAGAACCAACTTAAATATCAATGAGACTGCTCTGTAGTTTTCAAATTCACTAATATCACCATCTCTTGCGGATATAAATCAAAACAAGTCTCTAGAACAACAAGGATACATACAGTTCTAACAGAATACAGTTTACCAATTTCAGAAAGTCAATTTCCAAGGGAATCAGCAGTTGCCGGCATTATTTCCAACTTCATTCTCTCCCAAGAGGAGCAACGAAGAGTTAAAAGAAGCATGGCCACAAATACAACTTACCTTCCAAGACTACTACATCATGCCTGAATATAATTAGACTCAAATTCCCATCCAAATGTTCCACAAAGTTACCAAGACCATAAACAAGCTAATTCTAGCCATTCACAGCATTCTTTTTCTAAGGATCTTGATGCAATTAGCTATTTTACTAAACTATTTTGAAGTCATTTTCCATTTTAAAAAAATTAAATAGAGGCTTTAAATTCTCATGCATGACTGAAAATAAGGCACATCCAACTTCAAGGTCTTAATTTTAGTGAAGTCAAAGAGGTCCTTAATAAAAATACTTGCTTTTATAACCACAACAGTAGAACAAAGTTAAACTGCTTTTAGAGCTGTGTTAGGGAAACAAACATTAGCAAACTGTGTGTTAAAACACCATCTTCTTTTGTATTACCGGAGCTGTGGATGCCCAATTCAATTTTCCAACATATGTATCATACATCTGCCATGGACTACAAGTAAAAAAAGGGAAGAAAACTTCTCACTATATTTTCTCAACAAACATCACATTTTAGCAGGAACTTCTTGCAGAGGAGAGAATGACACAGTTTTCAACAACTGGCATTTTCCAAAATGAAGTGAATGCATCTTTCTGTTCACAAGGAAAGATATTTTTATAACCTTTCTTGTCATGGAGGTATTCCAAAGCATCTTACAGTAAAAAAAGTCGTCAGTAAGAAATGTAGGAAATATGGCTGCCAATTTGCACACATGAAACTCCCACAATTAGCAATGGGATAATGACCAGGTAATGTATTTTTGATGCAGGCTGAGGGGACATTGGTGGCCTGGGAAAGGTAAAACTTATGATTGTGCTAATTATATTTTAGAAAATATTAGAACACGCTATAGTTGATATATTAACACAAACAATCATTAGTTTGTGAACAGGATTCATCTCCCTTTCGTCCTCTCCTATTGCATATCAACAGGAAAATTTACTGTGACATGAAGTGTTTGCTCTTCAGCTGCCTCATTCTGAGTGGCCCATTTCAAAAGTAGCTCATGCAGAATAATCCCTTTTAAACAAAAAATCAGATAACTGGACAGTAGTTAAACATACCTGAACGATCCTTT
>NC_063337.1:92782445-92804262 GCF_021869965.1 Rhincodon typus | reverse complement strand
CTTCATCAGAAAAGGGTCTGATGAAGGGTCTAGGCCCGAAACGTCAGCCTCTCTGCTCCTATGATGCTGCTTGGCCTGCTGTGTTCATCCAGCCCTGCACCTTGTTGTCTCGGATTCGCCAGCATCTGCAGTTCCTACTATCTCAGAATTGTTTCCATCTGTCCAAAGAGTGGAATTTTCATATTTGGGATACAAAATGGAGAGTGGCAGTTTGGCAACCAGTTAAAGACCCTGAATTGTTTTATTTGACTCTTTCAATATTAAATCTTTGCTCCCCAGCTGAAGTTGAAGTTGGTATGTATCATGTAGCTGAGTTGCTCTGTAAGAGCCAACATTGTTGCGTACTATCACATCCACTGTGCAAGTACATTGCTTATGGTGCTTGGAACTCAGATGTGGCTTTGATGTTGCTGTGTGTAAACTGAAGTGGGAGGGGGCACGTACCTGGCAATGAAATTGAATCTAACAACAGCAGTCTGAAAGTGGATTGATCTTCAGCGTAAACAAGCTTATTGAGATTGCCCATTTGGTGCCAAAATGATGGCCAGCTCTGCACCGTGAACTTGGGCCCACTGGGAGTTGTAGTGAAGCTGCCTAAAAGGATTTCTGTTGAAAACCTTAATTGTTATTTGTGATGAGATTTTCATCCATTGGTACGAGTGGGGCTCAGATCCAACTCCCTGAGGCAAAATGATAGTCTTCTATGATCCTCTGCCACCACTCATCTATTATTCAAGACACCTCTTAAATAGAATTTTCAAATGGATCTAGTTTAATTCTCCTTAAGGGTATTTACATATCATGAATGAGACAGCTTTGAAAGAGCTCATTGATGCAACAGGTAGACATAATCAGGAGATGAAGTCACTTTTGGTATATTTTAACAATGAAAGCTGTAGATTGATCCTATAAACTTGAAGTTCACAGTATTTTGGACCATATTTTATCAGATCTGTCCTGTTGTCACAGAATTGTGTGCATAAATAAAAATCAATTGTGGTTTACCATGTTTTAACGAGAAATTGCTGTATAGAAACACTTTGGTCACAGATAGGGTAGATTTTGTATTCTTCTGCAATAGTCAGCAGCAGGGAGCTCTGAGATGGAAGCTGAAAATTGTTTTGTATTTGTAACTGTCTCACATCACATCACAGCATTGATGCAAATTTCGCATCTCAGAGCATGATCATAATGGAAAATACTGCTTTGGGTACTGGGGTCAGGTATGATACTCCCCAGTTCTCCTCATCTAATCGGGGTGTTTAAACTTTACTAGGATTTTGATGAAGTAGACAGAGGAAATTTTTTTTACTGGCAGAATAGGCGGTAACCAGAGGACAAGAAACAAAGGGGGAGATGAGGAGAATTTCATTTAATACAGTAAATTGTTGACATCCCAAATGTGCTGCCTGAAATGGGCGGCACGGTGGCTCAGTGGTTAACACTGTTGCCTCACAGCACCGACTGTCCATGTGGAGTTTGCACATTCTCCCTGTGTCTGCGTGGGTTTCCTCCGGTTTCTTCCCACAGTCCAAAGACGTGTAGGTTAGGTGCATTGGCCGTGCTAAATTGCCTGTAGTGTCCGGGGTGAGTAGGTCAGGTGGATTAGCAATGGGAAATGCAGGGTTACAGGGATGGGGTGTGTCTGGGTGGGATGCTCTTTGGAGGGATTGGTGTGGACTCTAAAGGCTGAATGGCCTGCTACCATACTGCAGGGATTCTATGAGGGGATTGTGAAAGCAGTTTAAATAATAGCTTTCAAAAGGGAATTGGATAAATGTTTAAGATGAAGCAGTTTGTAAGAAGAAGAAAGAGTAGGGGTACAGAACTAATTAGAATGTTCTTTCAAAGAACTAGTATAGTCATGTTTTCAGTATTGTGGATTGAAGTCTGTGGTTTTGCACATCAAGTTATTGATTTTGGCTGTACTGCTACCTATACAGTTCCAGTAAATGAAAAGACAAATAAACTAATGAGTGTTTAATTCATAGCATAAAGCATTTCATATTGATGGCAAGTATCAGCTTGTTTGGTTTATTTTTTGTGCAGTGGGTGAAAGGTTTAACAAAAGAAAGAAGATATTTACATTTATATATATACCACTCTCATGTCATCCTAAATGCTTTACAGCTAATGGAAGCATCTTTGAAGTGTAAAATGTATGGAAAGGCGGTAGACATTTTGCACACAAAAAACACACACAAACAGCAAATGTGATAATGACTAGATAATCTGTCATAGTGATTGATTGAGGGTAAATATTGATCAGGACACCAGATGGAATCCCCACCCTCTTCCAAATAGTACCAGGCATCCACCTGAGAGGAAGACAGACTTTCTTTGATGTCATCTGAAAGAGAAGGACCCCTCACACCCCCAGTCCTCTATTGAACTGTCAGCCTTCATTTCTACTCAAGTTTCTGGGGTGGCTCTTGAACCTGTAGCTTACTTCGATGCAAGAGTGTTGTCACTGAGCTGGCACAAAACGTTTAAGAAATAACTTGAGAAAATCTACAGCTTTTTGTTGCATAAACATTTTGTGTCTTCATAAAATGGCCACACTCCACTCTATATGTATTCTTTAGAGAAAGCATTTCTGTACTGAATGTACAGTGCAGCCAAATTTGTAATGCCAGTTGCTATTCTGTAGATTCTACTCTATGTCTAACATCTACCACCACACTCCTTTTTTAGCTAAGAGAAAGGGATGTGGGCACAGAATCTGTTCTCACAGATCTGTGATTAACAGTGGTTTGATTTTAAGGGCATAAAGTTTGGGGATTTTCTTTTCTTGATGTTTTTCTTCCCCTTCTATTTTTCAATCAAGTCATGCCCCATCTAGCTGTGTGTCTGAAGAATTGATCAAACCCTGCAACCAAGCAAGCTAGTTGGAGTGATGGGCAGCTTTGGGAGTTGATTTGCAAAATTCTACTTGGGAGTCAGAGGCTCAGCCTGTTTGAGCTAACAGTTTACCCCAAGAGTATACTTCTGTTAATTGTATCATTTTGTGTGGCAAGGACACTCTATACATTAGAGTATTGTACAATAGTTGAGGCCCATTAATTGGGATGTCGTTGTGGAGATGTCTTTATCAGGACCATTCCCAGTCAGCAATGCTCATCAGAACTGATTAAATACAATAGAACTCAATGTGATGCCTGAGAACATTGCCTCTTAAGTAATCTCCTCATTAACCAGAACTTCATCAACTGCTTATTGAAGGAATGGAATCATCGATGATAGGTTATTTTTAGGTGTTCAACCCTAAAAATGAAATTCTGTGCTCTATATAAATAAACTGTGTATTCTTCCCAAAATCTAATTAAGTATAACATGCTGTTTGGGACATCATATTACAAAAAAATGTAGATTGTTTCACTGTGACCCAGGCTGTAGCAGTACAATTAGATCTCTGTATCTGCATTTAAGCTTTAGCATAAACTAATGACAAACCTCAAAAACAATTTGAAACTCAATCAGTTTAACTCAGGAGGGTAAATTTAATATGATAATTTGTCTCGTTGAATGATATTAGCTTAGCAGGATAGCATGCAAATATATGACCCTCACTTAGTGTCTTCAGTGGTTGCTGCGCTGATGGATATTTCAGTCCTGATAAGGAACTTTAGGGAACTTTGCAATTCTGCTGAATGTTCTCTTGCAGGTCTGAGATCTGAACCAGATCTCATACTGGGTTGATCTTCGTCTCCCCCTTTCCATAATTTGCCTCCATTCGCGAAGTGACAGCAAGACACAAATAACTGTTTCTAATAATATCAGATGGAGTTGTGGAGGACAGCATTTTAATGTAGTAAACGACCTCCCTGTGGGGTTGTTATTGCCACTACAGAACATCAGTTACACAGTTGCAACAATAGTCTCTTAATTGATTCGTTTAATTAGCAGGAGATGAAGTTTGTGCTGCATCTTGTCATCCAGTATCACGGGAGGGGGCTCAACAGCCTGTGCTGTCTGCCACCAAAGAATGTTTTCACTTGTCATGTTCATATAAAGCTGTAATTATATGTAAATGAAAACTGCCAAAACCATTCTAAGTTTTATTTGACAATGCAAAGTGCTGTAGAGCTGATTACAAGATGAGACTTTTAAATGTTGCTTCATCGTTTGGTTGCTGTCTATCATGCGTTGGATCAAATTTCAGAGGTAGCAGATATTTCTTTGGAAATAATTGATCTTAGGTGCTCTTTTATTGATCAAGAAGTTATTTTATTTATAATATGTAATGAGTGTTTTTAATTAATTTTTACATTGGGTCCTCTATGTTGATAAGGAGGAAAGCCAAAAATACATTATCTCTAGGACTGGAAGATGGGGAAAGATATGCATGTAAGACGGCCTTGGCCACATTTCAGTCTAAGTCTTGTACCAATGATAATGGAATTCTACTTGTTCCCTACAGACTGATCTTTCCTTGTGTCATGTTTATGTTGAATATTGGTCAGGAGCTTGAGTTTTCTGTAACTGAAGTCTGAAAACTGACATCAGGTTTTTACCCTCTGTCCTTAAAGTGGATGGAATAGCTTGTTGAAACCTATTGCATCTTGTATTTTTGCCTTAAAATATGATGGTTTTTATGGTTTCGCCATATGCTCTTGATTTACATATCTCAAAGATGAAGTAATTTCAACAAATTAGTGGAGCTTTCACCCGGTTGATATGTTTACAGCACAAAGGGAGGCCATTTGGTTCATCATGTCCATGCTGGTCAACAAAGATCTAACTGCACTAATTTCATTTTCCCGCATTTGGCCCATAGCCCTGGAGGCAAACAAGTTAATATCTAAATACTGCTTAAATATTACAAGATTTCTAAATCAGCTACCCTCTCAAGCAGTCAGTTCCAGAATCCCATCATCGTTGTAGTGAAAACAATTCTTAACTCTCCTCTTCGCCTTTTACTCCCTGCTCTGAATCTGTACCCCATGGTTATTGATCCCTCAAATAATGAAAAACATGCCTTCCTATTCATTATCTTTACCCCTGTTAATCTTGTACATCTCTATCAGCTTTCCTCTCAACCTTTGCTGCTCTAAGAAAAACCAAAACAAAAATCTGCACAATATAGGCTGAAATGTTTTTAACATTTTCGCTTTCTTGACTTATCAAACTATGTTTGTGTTCCACACACAAGCCTTGTTGTAGTTTAGTTTAAATGCAGTAAATTTTCATTTCATCTGCCTCTGACAACTCTACCAAATGTTTTGTACAAATGATGCTTATTTCCTTTCGTTCTTCCTCTTCCTGATCCTGCATTTCTGTCAAATCATAGATTTTATTCGAAAAAAATTCAATCCTGTCCAAGTTTTATTTCTAAGCAAGATTCCAATGTTTACCAAGCACATACAGTTACAACCACTGTCCATAGAAGTGTAAAGAAAACTGCAACTGTAGGCTGATCAGAATCTCATTGTATTTCAGACCCACTTTGGGCAGGGGAGTTGATATGATTGAATGGTGGTTTATCACTTCATTTAGGTTAAAAGCAGAGGTCCAAGAATGTTCTCCTCGGAGCAATGACGGCTAAGAGGAGATTTGATGAAGGTATTTTGTTAATGGACGGTTTTCGAGTAAACAGAGACATTCTTTCTGCCCAATGCCTAAATGACAGAAGAGAGCAAAGATTTCACTTGGCCTCTGAAGTGAAAAGAAGGCTGTAAGATGGGGATAAAACATTCTATACCTTTATAGAAATAGCTAATAAACTACCAGTGAGTATTTTAGGGAAAGAGTCCAGGGGGAGAGTTGGATAAACAAGTTTGTTCTATGAAGAACCCAAAATGGCTTTCTTTTACTCCAAATTTTTTGTTTTCAGTGCAGATTCCAGCTTCTGCAGTAATTTGCTCCTACATTCCTTTTATTCCAAACTGTTTTAGGCTCAATTGGATATTTTCAAGAGCAAGTTTTTTTTTCTTTTGGCTATCAATTATGATCTAAAATATATTTTATTCTGCACAAAGTCACTAAATCATAGAGAATCATATAAACTTGATGGCAATGGACTTCACATAAACCAAAGATAGGTTTTACAGTCTCCTTCGAACTCAGAAAAAAACTTAAATCCCTTTAACTAATTCCTTATTAACCAACTTGCTGGGCATTTGCTGTCCTCATCTATTGATCAAAACATGTCTATAATTTAGCATGCTTGAACTTTCTTTTCTTGACTAGCCCAAATTACACCCGCAACTACACAAAACCAACCCTACTCTTAGATTTCAGGATATGTATGTTGTTTAGTAAATAAATTGAGCACTTCTCATTTAAATCATCAAAGAAGAATCCAGAGTCTAAAATTATGATCTGACATTGTTTTTATCATTTATGCTATCTTAATTCAGATTGTTGCAATATTTACTTAAGACTGTTACAAGATTTACTTAAGAGGACTGCAGGTTCCAATAAACAGCAGCATGCTAAAAGCTGAACAATTTGTTTTTAGTGATGGTGGTCGAAGAATAAGTATTAGCCAGAATACCGAGGAGAACCCTGTGCAGAATTATGACTGTAGGACCAGATGCACTGATTTAAACATTTAGATGGGGCCAACCTATCTGAAATATGGCACATTCAGCTTTCCCTCAATACTGCATTGAAGCAGCATCCTCGATTTCATCTGAGATTTTGTGCTGAAAACATTGGATTGAAGAGTACACGAGTAGGAACTGCAGGATACAATTTACCCACTTGAGCCTGTTTCACCATTCAAATAGATTGTGTCTCGAGCTATATCTTAACTAAGTTTACTTGCCGTGGTTCTGTAATCCTTAATACCCTTAACAACACAAATCTGTCAGTCTCAGTTTTGAAATGTTTATTTGATTCCCATCTTGAATGGCTTTTTCTTTCCTTCTGGGGAGGTGGGGTTGAAAGAGTTTCAGATTTCCACTTCCCTTTGTGTAAAGAGCTTCCTGACATCTCGCCTGAATGGACAAACTCTAGTTTCATGACTGTACTGTCTTGTTTTGGACTTACGCCATCAGAGGAAATAGTTTCTCTCAGTCTACCATAATTTTTTGTTTTTTATTCATACATAGGACATGTGCATCACCGGCTGGCCAGCATTTATTGCCCGACCCTAGTTGACTTGAGAAGGTGGTGGTGAGCTGCCTTCTCGAACCGCTGCAGTCAACCAGCTGTGGGTTGACCCACAATGTCATTAGGGAGGGAATTTCAGGATTTTGACTCAGCAACAGTGAAAAAACAGCGGTAAATTTCCAAGTCAGGATGGTGAGTGGCTTGCAGGGGAACTTGCAGATGGTGGTGTTCCCATTTATCTACTGTCCTTGTCCTTGTCCTTCTAGGTGCAGGTGGTTGTGGATTTGGAAGGTGTTTTCTAAGGATCTTTGGTGAATTTCTGCAGTGCATCCTGTAGATAGTACATATTCCTGCTACCAAGCATATGAAACACCTGAATTACATTAACTGTTATAGAGTTTACAGCATAGAAATAAGCTATTCATTCTATGAAACCAAACTTTTGTTTCTTGTATCCCTGCACGTTGCATATATCTGATAAAAAGTGTGACTGAGACTCAGTTTGAGGTGGTTTTGCCCAGTGTTTATTGTTCATCCCTATTTACCCTTGAGAATGTGGTGGTAAGCCACTACCTTGAACATGACTGAGTGGCTTGCTAGGCTATTTCGGAGGGAAATTCAACTACATTGGAGCCACTTAAAGGCCATGCAGATAAGAAAAGATTTCTTTCCTCCAAAGGCATTGTGAACCAGATAGATTTTTATGCTACTTTCGTGGTGACCATGAGGGATACCTGCTTCTTTCTCCACTTTTTTGTTCTATTTACTGGATTTAACTACCATAGCCAGCACTGTCATGTCTCCAGCTACCTTATCCTGTGTATATTCAGCTGTTCAACAATGTATTAGATGCTAACGTAGGCCATTTGGCCTTTTAAGCCTGCTGTGCTATTCAACAAGATCTTGGCTGATCTATTTGTGTTCCAAATTCCACATTCCCATCTAACCCCAGTAAGCTTTGATGCTCTTGTCTAACAAGAATATATCTACATTTGCCTTTAAAATAGATGCTGCCTCCATTGCCTTTTGAGACAGTGAGTTCAAAAGCCACAAAACCCACAAAGAAAAGTTTCCTTGTGTCTCTGTCCTAAATGGGCAACCCCTCATTTTAAAACAATGTCCCTTTATTTCTGGACCGACCCTTGAGTAAACATCCTTTCCGTGCCCACCTTGTCAAGATTATTCAAGATCTTATCAACATAATTGCTCCCCAAAACTCCAGTGCAAACAAGCCTAGCCCGTCCAATCTTTCCTCCTAAAATAATCTGCTTATTCCAAATATGAATCTAGTAACCACCTCTAACACATTTACATCCTTCCTTCAATAAGTAAACCAAAATGACATGCAGTGTTTGAGACATGGTCTCAACAGTATCCTGATTAACTGAAGCATCTTTAAGTTAGTTTTCTCTTGTAGTTAAAAAATAGTATTGCATTAGCCATCTTAATCACTTACTGTGCCTGCATACTAACTTTTTGTGACTCGTATCCTGGAACATATAGATCCCTGTCCACTTTAGAATTATTTAAATATTTTCTGTTTACATAATACTGCTTTTTATTTTTCCTTTCAGAGTGAACAGTTTCATATTTTTCCACATTATGATTGACATCTGCCAGACTTTTGCTCACTCACTTAACTTATCTGTATCAGTTTGCATTCTTGTTATGTCATCTTCACAACATAATTCCTATCTTTGTGTCGTTTCCAAAT
Source organism: Rhincodon typus (assembly GCF_021869965.1). Taxonomy (NCBI): domain Eukaryota; kingdom Metazoa; phylum Chordata; class Chondrichthyes; order Orectolobiformes; family Rhincodontidae; genus Rhincodon; species Rhincodon typus. The sequence goes on along the minus strand of NC_063337.1, from coordinate 92,795,492 downwards.
CTAGCCTTCATGCCTTCTCTCCCGTCATCTAAGCTATTAATGTAAAATTGTGAAAGGTTAGGGGTTCAGCAAGACCCCTCTGAGACCCCACTCATCCTATCCTGCCAATCATAGAAATACCCATTTATGTGTGCTCTGTTTTCTGCCAACAAGCCTATTTCCCATAATGTTAGTATGTTATCTATCATGAGCTCCTATTTTGTGCAATAACCTTTTATGTGGAACCTTGTCGATGTTAAGAAGTCTTGTCATGATCAACATTGTGACAGAAATTAATGTTCTAAGTCATCATAAAGAAGGCGTGCAGCCGTTCATTCAACTAAACAATACTTGAGAAATTAGATAGTTTAATCAGATCAGTGGTTAAGGGAGCTTAGATGGTCTGGGAAGAATCAGGGTTAATTCTCACACAGCGTAAAACCTACTGTTCTGATCTGGAATGTGTTGCTTGAAAGGGGTGGCAGAAGAAGTTTCAATGGTGATTTTCAAAAGAGAATTAGATAAATGTTTGAAGAGATCTTCACTCATTGCGCTCAGACAGCACACGAAACATTTGCAGAACTAACAATAAAGAGCAAGAATAGTACTAATTAGGAAGTACTTTCAAGCACTTTTGACACAGACACAATGGGCTGAATGATTTATTTTTATGCTGTGCCATTCTATAAAAATATGACTATTATTTTAAACAATGTTGCTTATTAACAGTTTTTAATAATTCTTTTACTCTACCCAAGTTCTGAGAATACAGATTGGCTTCCTCATCTCCTTCCCCTGGATTGCACTGTTCTGGCCATGCAAACATCATGTGGAAGGGATACAGACATAGTACTGTCTTGCAATAAATTCCACTCTAACCACTGATTAAACAGAAGTAGTGAGCAGAGGTTGAATACTGCCCGTAGGGAGAGGAAAATCTTGAAGGACAAGTTGTCCTTTTTCTTTGATATGCACTTCTAGTGCAAACAGCATTAGCAGAGTGAATTCTTTACCTAAAGGTAAAGTTTGTTGTTTTAGGAGTATCTGTTGCACAAAAATACATCTTAGTCTTGGGTACTTGTTTGGATGTGTATGTATTTGGAGAAACGCGCATGAGATTGAAGTAGTTCAAAAAGGACATTATATGCTTTTCTGCTCGTTAATGTCACTCGTCATTTCTTCATTTCATTGTGATTAGCATTTCTGGAGCATACAGAGGTTGTGAATGATCATTGCCATTTTCTGACATGCTAAATTTCAGAGTTCAAAAAGGAAACTTTTACTATGACTGCTCAATATTTTGTTTGTGATATGGGTCCCGTTGTACATTGAAAATCATGTTTTTTGCTTTCAGTGCCCTGCTTGTACCAGAAACTTTACTTACTAGCTGATCTGTACACTGGACGATTAGGATTTCCAATGCTTCTGCTTTATCTCCAGTTTATTGACATCATTGCCCTATCCTTCTGCATTCAGTAACCAGTACAAACTAGCTTGAAAAATGACAAATAAAGCTAATCAAATATTGATTTTGCTACATACTGATTGACTCTTTGATGCCTCATATATAGAATTATGTGGAATGTACAGCTCAGGAACAGGCCATTTGGACCAACTGCTCTATACTGGTGCATATGCTCCACATGAACCACTTCATTTCACCCTGTCATATTTCTATATTCCTGTCTCCCTCATGTACTTATATAGGTTTCCTTAAATGTAGTTTTATTGGTAACCTCAACTACTTCATATGGTAACAAGTTCTCACTACTCTCTGGGTAAAGAATTGTTTCTTGATTTCCCTCCTTGATTTATTAGCTAATTTAAGTATTACTTCATCGCTTTTTTTTAAAATCTGTGCCCTCCCAAGAGCTCAATTTCCTCATTAAACATATTCATCATAAAGTTAAGTGTGAATGTTTATAGGTTGTTGTTATAACGTTTGAGAAAAATTACTGATTTGTTCACTTTCTAATATACTCATAGAGTAATACAGCACGGAAACAGACCCTTTGGTCCAACTTGTACACGGCGACCAGACATCCCAATCTGACCTAGTCCCATTTGTCAGCATTTGGCCCATAGCCCTGTAAACCCTTCCTATTCATATACCCATCCAAATGCCTTTTAAATGTTGTAATTGTACCTGCCTCCACCACTTCGTCTGGGAGCTCGTTCCATACTTGCACCAACCTCTGCTTGAAAAAGTTGCCCCTCAGGTCCTTCTTAGATCTTTCCCGTCTCACCTTAAACCTATGCTGTCTAGTTCTGAACTCCCCCACCCTAGGAACAAGACCTTGGCTATTCACCCTATCCATGCCCCTCATGATTTTATAAGTCTCTTTAAGGTCACCCCCCAGCCTCTGACACTCTAGGGGGAGAAAAGACCCAGCCTATTCAGCTTCTCCTTATAGCTCAAACCCTCCAGTCACGGCAACATCCTTGTAAATTTTTTAGGCATCCTCAAGTTTAACAACTTCCTTCCTGTTGGAAGGGCAACCAGAATTTTATCCCAGTATTCTAAAAGTGGCCTCACTAATGTCCTGAACAGCCACTACATGACGTCCCAACTCCTACACTTAATATTCTGACTAATGAAGACAAGCGTGCCAAACCTCTTCTTCACCACTTTGTCTACCTTGACTCCACTTTCAAGGAACAATGCACCTGTAACATCTTCTCCTAAACAAGAAAACATCTCTGCCTCATAAAGACAGTTGAGATCACGATATCTATTGTTTTGTTTTGTCCCGTCTTTCATTAAGGCCATCACAAACACTTGAAAAGAATAACTAGATAAACTAGAATAACTAGAAAAACAAAATGTTTCCCAATTTGTTTAGAGGTTTGGTCAGATGTTTGTGGGTAATACTTCTGAAAAGTGGTTTCTGCTCTTAATCATTATTAAAAGAAGAGTTGAAGCTTATTGCCTTGCACTCATCAGAACTAGGAAGCAAGAAACAGATTTGAAAAAAAGGATACCTCTTTATACAGCATGCAAAGAGAATGCTGGTAGGTTGGGCCATCGTTGGCATGGAGATGGAGCAAGAACAGTTAATTTGTCAATCTTAATTCTCAGACCAGACAGGTAAGCTCTGATTGGTCAAGGCATAATCATGGAGATGCAACAGTGCTTGGGTGTCTCTGTGATCCCTACTACTTAAAGAAAGGTGCAACGTATGTACAAATTCCTTTTTCCTGCATGAAACGAGATTGAGTATTTATGCATATAGTAATTGAAACTGAACTAAGATTGATTAATAGTTCTTGCTGTAAAACTTTGGTGCAACTTGATAACTTGGGTAAAGATTGTTAACAATTAAGCCCCCCAGTTAAATTTTGTAAGGATAATTAAGTTTTTACTTATTGCAAAAATCAGGCAAAGTCACATTTCTTTTAACATCAACTACTGATATTTGCATGGCACCTAAAAGAATCTCCTAAGGTGCAGGATTTGTGTTAAACAAATTGTTTTTGAGGGAAAAGCATATATCTGGCTAAGGAAGTCTGAAATTCTACATGGTATTTGTGAAAAGAAATTTATAACTGCATTGTGTTTCTGTTATTGTCGGCCCAAATCTTAGAAGAAATCCTATTTTAGTGTTTCTTTTTATACATACACATCACATACAGTGAGTCTGTAGTTGTGATTGCCAGGCAACTTTGGTAACATGTTTGAGAACACTCCACCCATTGGAATGCATTAAGAAGCTGGAAGACTGACAAGCTAATAAAAAATATATCTTCGTAATGAAGTATTATAACTGAATCCAGCATAAAACCTCATTTTTAACAGGTTGCAAATCGGCATGCTCTTCATTTCTTCCAAGTAGGATAATTAGATTCATTTATTCAGTGCAACAAAATTTACATAAGTTTTACATAAATGTCCTGTGCATCATTTTGTCAGTGGTGGTGCAACTGCTTGACGTTGGTATAAATTGGTATTGCTTCTCAAATCTCCACTGTGAATTCTTCTGATTAAATTATGCACAATTTATATAAAACCCCTGGACTCTGATATAGTATTGTTACCTTCTTTGTGTGAACATTTAAATGGATCAGCAGCACTATAAACACCAGTTTTGCATAATACTTGTGTGTCTGTGGGCTGCATAGAAAGAAACGCCCAATTTGTGCATTTCTGATCACTTTGCACTGCCAAGAATTAGCTTCCAGTCAGTACCTAGTGTACAGCTTCACCATGTTTAAGTATATACCAGACTATCAACCAAGATCATCAACAACTTGTTCTTTGGTTTCTTGAACACAGTCCATCTCCTCTAGAAAAGACAACACTGAGGGCAACCATTTTTAAAATTCATTGATGGGTTGTGCACATTGCTCCCTGGGTCAGCATTTATTGCCCAGCCCTAGTTGCCCTTGAGATGGTGATGGTGTACTGCCTTTTTGAACCTCTGCTGTCCACTTGCTATAAGTAGACCCAAAATGCCATTGGGGAGCAGTGCCAAGATTATGCCTCAGCAACTGAAGAACAGCAATATATTTCCAAGTCAGGATGGTGAGTGGCACTATGTATCCTTCTAAATGTAAGTGGTTATAGGTTTGGAAGGTGCTGTCTAAGGATCTTCAGTGAATTTCTGCAGTTCACTTTGTAGGTTGCACACACTGCTGCAACTGAACTTCACTGGTGGATGAGGGATGTTTATGGATGTTTTGCCAATCAAGAGGGCTGCTCTGTCCTGGATGGTGTAGTATGGTTGGACCTGCACCCATCCAGGCAAGTGGGGAGTTTCTATCACACTCCTGACTTGTGTCTTCTAAATTGTGGACAGGCTATGGGGAGTCAGGAGATGAGTTACTTACTGTATGATTCCTAGCTCTGACCTGCTCTTGTAACCAGAATGCATTTATTGCAATACCCTGTATTCTTGCTGCTAATAAATGCTGATTGGCATGCAAGTAGTCCTGTTTTGTAGCTTTATCAGGTAGATCTCATTTTTAGGTATGCCTGATACTGTTCCTGACATGCTGTCCTGTACGCTTTGTTGAACCAGGGTTGATCCCCTTTCTTGGAGTGGGGATTATGTTGAGCCATAAGGTTTCAGCTTGTGTGGGAGTATAATGCTGCTGATGGTGCACAGTGCATCATGTTTGCCAGTCCTGAGTTGCTAGATCTGCTTGAAATCAGTCCTTTTAACATGATGGTAATGCCTCACCACACTATGTAAAGTGTTATCAATGTGAAGACACATCTTCATCTCCACAAGGACTGTGTGGTGGTCACTGTTACCAATGGATAGATGCATCTGCAACAAACAGATTAGTGAGGACAAGGTCAAATATGTTTTCCTCTTCCTTTTTGGTTTCCACACCACCGTCCATAGACGCAGCTTAGCAGCTGTGTCCTTTAGGAGCTTTTAAACAACTTGTAAAATTCTGAAGGAGTTGATAGGGTGGACATAAAAAAATGTTTTCACTAATGCAAGAGTCAAAAAGTAGAGGTCATAAATATAAAGTAATAAATAATAAATCCAATGGGGAATTCAGACACACTTCTTTTTTACCCAGTGAGTGGTGAGTATGTTAAACTTACTACCACAGGAAGTGGTAATGGTTGAAGTAAAGAATGCAGATATATTTAAGGAGAAGCTAGATAAACACACGAGATGTTAATGAGGGAGAAGGATATGCTGTGAGGGTGCAATTGCAGAAGTTCAAGTGGAGCATGGACAGCAGCTCAGACTAATGGAGACTGATTGCTAAGGAAATCATGGCCTCTGATGTTTATGCTTGCAGGTTTCATTTTGTACTGTGTTGCTTTGTGCAGGATAGCATCATGATTGTCCTCGGCTTTATCTTGTGAGGATGATTGGCACAATTTAAAAGGAATTTGACTGTAAGATTAGTTTACTTTAAAAATAATGTAGCCAGGGAATTATGGCAAGATTTGAAGTAGAGTTCAAGTTTATGTTCTTACACTTTTAAGTATTTAACTTGGCATTTGTGTTTTCTGCAGTGAATGTTTTGATACTAAGTAGTTCCTCCAATATTTATATGGCACTGCCTTGTTTTATGGGAGGTCATACTGTGCTGAGAAAGTTATTGTTGCGCACATTTATTTTCTGCCATTGGCCCAGGTTTTAATGGTATTTTGGAAGATGCATTGTCCAGTAGGTTACTATGTCAACCTTGTTTTTGCCGGAAGAACCTTGATCAACGTAGCCTGCTTTCTTTGGTGTTTCAAGTACTCAACCATCTGCTTTCCTTTGACAGAGAGTTAATAAATTGTCATATGGAGAGTCATAAAACTTCTTCAAAGTGTGTGATTAATTTGACTGTTACTAGATCTTTGTGAACATTGGTTTCTGATGTCACCATCTGTTTATTTGTTCACATTTTCTGCTTCCACCTAAGTGAGTCAGTGCATGTTTTAGAATTTGGCATTCCAAAGTTAAAACTGTTTGGCAGCACTGTGGCTCAGTGGTTAGCCCTGCCACATTACAGTGTCAGGGACCTGAGTTCGATTTCATTCTCTAGTGACTGTGTGAGCGGAGTTTGCACATTCTTCCACGTGTCTGCATGGGTTCCTTCCCACAGCCCAAAGATGTGCATGTTAGGTGGATTGGCCATGCTAAATTGCCCACAGTGTGCAGGGATGTGCTGGATGGGTGGATTAGCCATGGAAATGTAGGGTTACAGGGATTGGATGGGGTTTGGGTCTTGGTGAGATGCTCTTTAGAGGGTTGGTGTGGACTCAATGGGCTGAATAGCCTGCTTTCACACTGTAGGGATTCTATGATTTGTGCCAATCAACAAAGTAGGGGCAGAAATGTGATGTCACAGGAAGTAAGGGTAACCAACAGGAAAAGAATGCAACAGTCCAGAAAGAGGTCATTTGGCCCTGTAGTCCATGGTATTTTGTCCATATGAGTCTCCTCCCACCCCTGTTCATCTTTCTGTATTAACATAAATTTTCATTTTTTTTCCTTAATGTAATTTTTTAACTTCCCCATTGGTGAAGATTCCAACTTCTGACCTTCCCTCCATCATGAGGTCAGAAGTGGGAATGTTTGCCAACAGTTGTGCAATGTTCAGAACTGTTCGCGGCTCCTCAGATACTGAAGCAGTTCGTGTTCAAATGCCACAAGATCTGGACAATATCCAGGCTTGGCCTAAGAAATGGCAAGTAATATTTGTGTACACAAATGCCAAGCAATGAGCATCTCCAATAAAAGTCAATCTAATAGTCATCTTTTGACATTCAATGTTGTTACCATCATGGAAACCCCAGTATCAACATCCTGGGGAATACCATTGACCAGAAACTCAACTGGACTCACCATATAAATGCAATGGCTACAAGAGCAGGTAATAGGTTAGGAATACTGAGGTGTGTAACTGATCTTTTGACTCTCTAAAGCCTGTTCATCATCTACAAGGCACTAGCCAGGAGTGTGACGGAATGCATCCCACTTGTCTGGATGGGTGCAGCTCCAACAGCACTCAAGAAGCTTGAGACTATCCACAACAAAGAAGCCCGCTTGATTGACACTACATCCACTCCCTTCACCACTGATGTTCAGTAGCAGCAATGTGTACTAACTACAAGATACAGAAATTCACCAAAGATCCTTAGGTAGTACCTTCCAAACCCTTGGCCATTTGCATCTAGAAGGACAAGGACAGCAGATGTGTGAGAACACCACCACCTGAATGCTTCTCTCCAAGTCACACCATCCTGACTTGAAAATATATATCTCCATTTCTTCGCTGTTGCTGGGTCAAAATCCCCAAGGGCATTGTGGGTTAATTTACAGTGCATGAACTCCAGTGGTTCAAAAAGGCAACTCACCACCAGCTTCTGATGGCCAGCCAGTGACACCCACACCCCATGAATGAATTAAACAAAAATGCATCCACGCTGCTCATTTCACCTTTGTTGGGAGTGTTTACGTGGAACTAGTAATCCAGAAACCCAGGTTAATGCTCTGGGAGATGTGAGTTTGAATTCTGCAGTGGCAGATGATGAAATTTAAATTTAATTAATTACATTTTTTAAAAAAAGCTTGTCTAATGGTGACCAAGAACCCATCTGGTTCACCTATGTTCTTTAGTAAAGAAAAATCGGTAATTCTCACCTGGTCTGGATCCAGACCCACAGCAATTTAACAGACGATTAAGTGCCTGCCAAAGTGGCCTACCAGTTGTGTCTAACTGCTACACAGACTGATAAACAGAATGAAATTGGACTGACCCCACAGGATTGACCAAGGCACCAGGAATGACAATGGCACACGCTGTTAACCCTGCAAAGTTTCTTCTCAGTAGCATCTGGGAATTTGGGAGAACTGTCTCACAGTCGAACAAGAGCCTACCATACTCATTCTTACAGAATCATACTTTTCAGACACTGTTTCTGATAACATGTTCACTATCCCTGCGTATTTGCTTCCTCACAGTGGAATGCAGTCAGGTAGGAATCCTGTCAGTCCTGTCATGGGAATCCTTAACATTGATTCTGGGGCCCATGAGGCATCATAGCATCAGGCCAAACATGGACAAGGAGAGTTCCTAACTAAGTAACTCCCTCTCCAAGCTGATTGATTAGTTCTCCCCTAGGTTGAGCACCAATTGAAGGACATACTGAGGGTGGCAAGGGTACAGAATACGTTCTTGGTGGGAAACATCAATGTCCATCTTCAAGAGTTGCTCAGTGACCCCACTACTGACCAAACCGGCTAAACAGCATGCGATAAACAGAGCTAAACAATCTCACAAACAAGGGATCAGATCTGAACTCTGCATGTAGCTGTGGTGGTGGACCATTAAACAACTCACTTGAGGAGGAAGCTCCACAAATATCTCCCCCCTCAAAGATGGGGAAATATCAGTGCATAAGTCAAGGATGAAGCATTTGCAAGTATCTTTAGCCATCAGTGCGAGTGGATGATCCATCTTGGCCTACCCTGAGATACCGAGCATCACTGATTTAAGACTTCAGCCAATTTGATTCACTTCACATGATATCAAGGAGCAGCTGAAGATGTTGGACACTGCAAATGCTATGGGCCTTGACAACATACCAACACTAGAAGCACTAAAATCTTTTTGCCCCAGAAGCAGTCACAGCCCTCGCCAAACTATTTCAGCCTTGTCCTCAGAATCAGTTCAAAACTCTTTGTTGGTTGGAGTCACCGTTTTGATAATTCCCCTTCCCCTGTGTGTGGTTTTCATGGTTTTAAAAACTATTTTCTAATCAACCTGTTCAAAGATGTTATTACACACCTCCGGAACAGGTGAGACTTGAACTCAGGCCAGCACTAACGTAGATTCTGCCGACTATTCACATCCTTGGATTGGTGTTTTACACCTTCTGTATCGCCATTACCACTCCCTTTGGCATTTTTTCTCTTACATCTTGGATTTCTAGTCTCTCTCACCATCGTACCTTTTCCTGACCTTCCCTTCTGTTTCACTTGTTCCTCTCCACCTTTTTCAGTGGCATAAAATCCATCACTTCTCCACCTCTCTTCAGTACCAAAGAAATCTCTGATTGGACTCAAAATATCAACTCTGATTCTCTCTCCAGAGATGTTACCAGACTTGTTGAGTTACTCTAGCAGTTCTTTTTTCACCTCTCCAATCATCCTAGTATAATGCTTTTGCCTCATTATATATTCTTGGCTGAGAGTCCGACCTTCTCTTGAAATATCCAAGCCCCAGTCTGATTGACAGTTCTGGCCATCTGATCTTTGTTGTCAGTTTCACAGTATTCATTTACACAGGATTGAGTGGTTTCAAGGGCTTTCAGTTATTGAAATTAAAAAAATCTAGATGATTAGCACTTTATTGGCCTCAAGGAGTTATTTTTTAAAACATGCTGGAAACTTATCAATGAATTTTTTAAAGTTTTTTTTTATACATTCAACTTTCACTATAGGATTCCTTGCTTCTTTATCTTGTTTAGTGGATGAATGGGCATTGTATCATACCTTGGTTTGAGGGGCCATGTGGGGGAATGGGAGGAGGGGTGTGCCCTTGGCATGGGGGTCATGAGTGGTCCTCGGGGCTAGGAAGAGGAACATAGAAGTGTGAGTGGCATTTGGAGCTGTGGAAAGAGGTGCACACCTCAACATGGGAAGCACAAGGGGCCATGGAAGGGGTTTTTTTTGGAAGCATACCTTGGCATGGGAGAACATGAGCAAGACGTTTTAAACCAACCTTTCAAAAGGTCCTGTCTTGTCCCATAGACCATGATAGCTTTTTGAAAAGTTAGCCGAACTCCATGAAAGTAGCAAAGGAGTAGGTTGGGGCCTCGCTTCATAATTCAGCCAGGGACTGGAGCATGTGGGTTCACAACACAGCAGTTTGTGTCCTTTAAGGCCACTGCTGAGGTTTGGAAATGCCAGGAACAGAGTCAAGGACCCTGAAGTCAGGAACCACCTGCAACTTTTAAGGGGTCCCTGGGTCATTCTGACTTAGTGAAAATCAAGGTTTTAGTGATGGAGGTCGGGAGAGGGGATCTTTTGGGGCAATTTGAATTGGGAGTTTGCTGTAATCTGGGCTGGCAATCAGCTAGAACTCTATCCTCAGTGTACAGGCAGTGCACCCATTCAGAAGCCATGGGAGGAAAGCAGGAAGTAATAGACTTAGCCTAGGAGCAGAAGATTTGGAATCAGAAAATTCTTCAAGAATTCCTATCCAATTGCTTCCCCACAATTGCTGCTATGAAAGCTGCATTCTTCAACAACTTTATTCTCCATCTCACAGTCAAAGAAGAGGAAAAGAATGAGTGTGGAGGATCAAAACAAGCAGGACATTGACATAGACCAGCACAGAGATTTAGAAACTCAAAATTTTTGACCTTACCATGAGCAATGTAATGTGAGATCCACTAAAGTTCAGAAAAAACAATTAATGTCATCATTCATAAATGTTCCCAACTCAAATAAAACAAAGAACTGTGGATGCTGGAAATCAGAAACAACAACAGAAATTGTTGGAAAGGTCACTGGACCTGAAATGTTGTCTCTGCTTTTTCTCCACACATGATACCAGACGCGTTAAATTATTCCAGCAATTTCTGTTTGTGTTGCTAATACAGTTCCTTACCACAAAAAGAACACTAAACACAGTTGCTTAGATCAAATTATCTGAGAGCTTAAGTTTTAGTATTCCATCTCCCCAGCATTGATAAAATCACACGGTATAGAAGGGAGACTATTTGGCCTAATGTTCCTTTGCAGGCTCTTTTAAAGAGTTAGCCAATTATTCCGGCTTTCCTAACCTTTCTCCATAGCTCTGTACACTTTTCCTCTTCAAGAATATATCTAATTTCTGTTTGAAAGTTATTATTGAATCCATTCTCACTGCCCTTTCTGAGAGTTCATTCCAGAACACAGTGGCTTGCTGTGGTTAAAAAAAAAAATCTCCTCATCTCACCTCTGGCGTTTTGGCATTTTCTCTTGTTTTTCTCAATTGGCATGATTGAATCATTCAGTTTTAGTGAGCAATAAAGCCGTGTCGCACTCTTAAGAGGAAATAGAATTAGTTACGTGTTATCAGTTTGTCAGGTTTTCATACCTTTCTGTGGAAATAGCAGAAATAATAATCACAATTTTCCAAAAACTGTTAGAAACAGGAATTGTACCATTTGACTCTTGGGTGGTGATTGTTACACCCCTGTCCTAAACAAAAGGGAAAAGCTAGCTAACTATAGACCAGTTAGACTTACATCAATGTTAGTAACCTAGGAGATCGTAAAGGACAAAATTATTGCACACTTTCAAAACTTTATGCTCATCAAAAATAGTCAATACAAATTTGTAAAGGGTAGGTCAAACGTAACCAACTCAGTTGACTTTTTTGATAACTTTATGGAGAAGGAAGACAAACAGAACACAATGGAGTATTATGCATGGACTTCCAAAATGCATTTGATGAAATGCCACTTAAGATATTTGTTGAAAAGATTAAGGCCTACAAGTCATAATGATAAAATATTAGCATGGATAAAGAAATAGTGGGAAGAGTGGCAAATAAAGAGGGGTTAAATTAGTGTTTCTCATGAGGTGTAGTTGTCGTGCCTGTTATGTTTTCTGTCAACATAATGATTTGGAGGCAGAAGTAATGAGAATAATAGTAATTTGTTGTTAATGCTAAATTAAGGGGTGTGCAAACCTGATGAAAAGTGGGGAGTACATACGTTAGCTGGAGGAAGTTGATTAATCATAGAATCATAGAATGCCTACAATGTGGAAGCAGGCCATTCGACCCATTGAGTCCATATCACCCCTCTAAACAGCATTCCACGCAGACCCACTCCCCCAGCCTATTCCTGTAACCCTGCATTTCCCTCGGCTAATCCACCTAGCCTACACATCCCTGCACACCATGGGCAATTTAGCATGGTCAATCCACCTAACCTGCACACCCTTGGACTGTTGGAGGAAGCAAGAGCACCTGGAGGAAACCCATGCAGACTCAGGGAGAATGTGCAAATTCCACAGACACAGTGGCGCAAGGCTGGAATCAAACCCGGACCACTGGTGCTGTGAGTATGAATATAAAACAAATAGAAAGATACGCTGGTAGAGTAGACAAAGTAAAGTGTGAGGAGGTTCATGAGGGACATAAATATCAGCATGGACTAGTTGGGGTGAATATTTCTGTGCCACTTTAGAAGCTCTGTTCAATGGGAATATATCCTATGTGGTAATACTGAATGGGATGACTAAAAATGGAAAATTGGAATCTTTGTTTTATTTTTAGGCCAGATTGAGATGTCTGGTTGGCACGGAAGAGTTGGACCGAAGGGTCTATTTCCATGCCGTATGATTATAGTTGATGATTCTGTGCAAAATGTTGGATAGTCGCTCTACTCCTGGGAACAGCTTTGAATTAATGGAAGGATATGAAGATTGTACAATACAGATAAGTGTAGGAACAAAAACAAAGTTGCTGGAAAAGCTCAGCAGGTCTGGCAGCATCTGTGGAGGAGAAAACAGAGTTAACGTTTTGGGTCCGGTGACTCTTCCTCAGAACTGAGGAAGAACTCCCTCAGTTCTGAGGAAGGGCCACCAGACCCGAAATGTTAACTCTGTT
>NC_063337.1:92768417-92781945 GCF_021869965.1 Rhincodon typus | reverse complement strand
AACAGAGTTAACATTTCGGGTCTGGTGGCCCTTCCTCAGAACTGAGGGAGTTCTTCCTCAGTTCTGAGGAAGAGTCACCGGACCCAAAACGTTAACTCTGTTTTCTCCTCCACAGATGCTGCCAGACCTGCTGAGCTTTTCCAGCAACTTTGTTTTTGTTCCTGATTTACAGCATCCGCAGTTCTTTTGTTTTTTATACAGATAAGTGTAGGGCTGAGTGGATATAGTTATGTACAGACATGAAACACTAAGGCTATATTGAGTGGAGTAGAGAAAGTTAAGACCGGATTTTATACAAGTGTGCAGAATTATTAGAATTTTTTAGGGGCTAAACAATAAAAGATTGTTGGTGAATTTATAATCAAAACCATAAAACAGGTGAGAAAATGTCTCTAACACAAAAAGCTATAGAATGTATTCTTACATTTAAACTTGATTCAAACACAATTATAGAGTCAATAGAATCATGGAGATGTACAGCATGGAAACAGACCCTTCGGTCCAACTCGTCCATGCCAACCAGATATGCTAACTGATCTAGTCCCATTTGCCAGCATTTGGCCCATTTCCCTCTAAACCCTTCCTATTCATGTACTCATCCAGGTGCCTTTTAAATATTGTAATTGTACCAGCCTCCATCACTTCCTCTGGCAGCTTGCTCCATGCATGCAACATCCTCTGCGTGAAAATGTTGCCCCTCACATCCATTTTAAACCTTTCCCCTCTCACCTTAACTTTATGCCCTCTAGATTTGGACTCCCCTGAATAAAAAGATCTTGGCTATCACCCTATCCACGCCCTCATGGTTTTATAAAACTCTCTATAAGGTCATCCCTCAGCCTCTGACGTTCAAGGGAAAATAGCCCCAGCCTATTCAGCCTCTCCCCATAGTTCAAACCCTCAAGTCACGGCAACATCCTTGTAAATCTTTTCTGTGCCAAACACTGCCTTCACCATCCTGTTTGCCTGCAACTCCACTTTTAAGGAACTGTGCACCTGCACGCCTATGTCCCTTTGTTCGGCAACTCTCCCCAGGGCTCTACCATTAACTGTATGAGTCCTGCCCTGATTTGCCTTACCAAAATACAACAACTCATATTTATTTAAATTTAATTCCATTTGGCACTCCTCAGTCCATTGGTCCATCTAATTGTTATAAGGGAGTTCAATAAGCATTTAGAAAACTGTTAGAGTTTTCGGAAAGTTAGAACTGAAACCATGACAATGCAGGGGTACAAAATAACAGTTGACATCCTTATATGCTTGCATTTCTATAGCTTTTTCTTTGCATGTAAGCAGAGTAAAGGTCACTAACTCTGATATGGACTTATAATGGATTTGAATAAGTTCCTTAATACAAATAAAAACATGAGCTGCAGAAATTCAGTGGGTTTAGCAGCATCTGTGGAGAGAGAAACAGCATTAACATTTCAAGTCCTCTCGGGGAATTCCAAAGAAGAGTCATCAAAGCAATAACTCTGCTTCTCTCACCACAAATGTTGCATATGATGACCTGAATTTCTCCAGCACTTTTTTTTAATTTCAGATCTCCAGCATCCATGGTATTTTGCTTTAATTATTCATACAAAGATACCATGGCACATGATACATGATGATGGTGATGATGTCAAAATGACTGATATGACGCAGTGCAATTTAGGGTGCTTGAGGTTGTGCTAAAATGTTACATAAATGTTAACTGTGATAGTAAAGTTCTGCAACGCAGTCCATTCTATGAAAACTATTGAGATTATTTTATCTGTTGACTAACTTATAGTAAAAATTGGAACCGCACTCACTTGCTGTTAAAGCAAACTAAAATGAGTAATTTTGCATAAGCTTTTGGGGAGTAGACTACTCATAGCTGTGGCTTGTTTTACCTTTCAGTGATCTTATGGTTACCTGAATGCAGTCAGCTGGTTTGTCTCAAGACCTCCTTCATAACTTTGACTGTAAAATAATGTCCCATTCTCCAGATCCAGGAATTGACCTCTCTTTTGGATTGACCTGGAGGAATTTTAGATGATTGATTTTCTTCTCGAATTCTATCCCATCCTTGTGCCAACTGTTGGCAGCCAATTGCTGGTCTCTTTTCTTCCTTTTTGGTTCAGTACCAAAATACTTACACAATTGCAAAACAATTATTACTTTGTAGTTGTGTGGTAGCACTTGAGGCAGCAGACTCATGGCATCTTTTGGAAACTATGATGACACTAGATAGTCAATGGTGCCGTTATATACAAACATGTGAAATAGGAACAGCTCATCATACCTGCTCTGCCATTCAATAAGATCATGGCTATGCATTCAATTGCTGAGCCCTTTTCTTTTCACCTCTGTAAATGTACAATGCCATAGTGGCCCTTAACTTAAAATGTTTTGTGTTTAATGGTATCCTTTAGTTGGCACTTAGCAGAAACAGTCTTTCTAGTTTAGCAGTTTTAGATCAAACAGTATACTTTTAAAATGTAAGAAAACAAGAAGTTGATTTTTGGAAATCAGTGAATTGAAAATAAGCAATGCTTCCTTTATAATGCAACAAATCCATCATTTTGTGTCTCTCCATTTAACTTGCGTGATCCCATTCAAAAGTCTCAGTTTCCAAATTTGGAGCATGACCCATTCACCACTTCCTGTGCTCACATTGGGTTTAAATTATTTGTAAAATTCTCAATTTTGGTTTCAAATCCTTCCCTGCACTCAGACCTTCCTATCTCTATAAGTTCCTTCAGCCTTAAAATCCTCTGCAATCTTTGCGCTCTTCCAATTCTGGCACCTTGTGCTTCTCCAATTTTAATCAGTCCTCTGTTGGCCATTGTGCCTTCAATTGCCATGCCCTCGATTTTGAAATTTGTTCCCTCAACTCTGCACCTTTCTATCTTTCTCTTCTCCTTTTAAGATGCTGGTTAAAACGTATCTGTTTGAGCAAACTGCTGTTCACCTGCTCTAACACGTTCAGTATGGCTTGGTGTCTAACTTAGTTTGTTATTGTTCCTGTGAAGTGCCCTGTGACATACGTAAATACATACAAGATGCTATATAAAAACAGATTGTTGTCATTGGATTTCTTTGCCATCGCTAACGCAGCATAATATGACAGCCTGTCTCTCAATGCTACAATTTAATTCCATATCTAAGGTAGCACCTTGTTCCATGAATCTACACAGTAAAATCACCACTGCTTTTTGGCTGCAGTAACTGCAGAAGTCAATTAGTCTGCAAAATCTGTGCGATTGAATTTAACAAACACACATTGTCTGGACGTATGGAGTTGACATTAATTTCAGTAACATTTGCAGCTTATTTATGACTTAGGTACCACTTGAATTATCAGAAATAGAATTGATCAGAGTTCCAATGCATTGCTGAAAAGTTTACAGTCATAATTTGGGAATGGTATTTTGCTCAAGTAAACCAGCACTCAAAAACTGATGACTGCATGATTTCTTGTGCCAGGATAAATATGTAGCTTTGCAGCAAAGTGTTCCTTTTCAATGGCAATAATTTCTGTTTGACCCCAACCTAAAGCACTGGGATTTCCTGTAAGGCACTGACAAACGTGCAACTTTGCACTAAGACTTACCCTTGCAGACTTGTTTCTCGAATGCTGAGCTAGGGACTGGCTCTGTGCTAATAATACCACAAACAAATGCCAAAGTTTAATTACTAGGGTGACATTTGACCCTGCCCTGTTTACATTGGTGTGAGATATTGATTTTACAGCAACAAGCAAGTAACGCCCTGATTAGAGCTGCCTTTGATACCATAACTGGAGAATATCTTTCATTCAGAAAATTGATTTGCTGTCTAATCATGGATTTACTTGTGTTATTGTATTTAACTGGGAAGGCATAACCTAAAGCTATAAAGACATCTTAAATTTCAGAGTGTAAGCAAAGGATCTATTTATTAATCAGCGTTTGCTTAGTGTAAAATATCAGGTGAGGAAATTTGGTTATAGTCAATCTCATTGAATTATGAAGTGAGATTCTTCACCTCCTGTACACTCTGCACCTATTAATGAAACTCAAAATCCTTTTGGGTTTGTCTAAGTTTCCAGAGAATTGTATCTTTGAACTCCTACACCTTTCTTTTCTTCCAAACCTTTCATATATTTCCATCTATATTAATACCTTGTTATTCCTCCCAAACCATTACTTCCCAGTTATCTGCGTCCTGTTTCCTAATTAATTTGTCCATGTCCTCCAGGAGTCTTTTGCATTCATTCCTCTCCGTTTGTCAAATCTACTAATCTAGGTAATCACCCACTTTCAAGATGTGATTTCAAAATATATCCTACTTCTACCTAATTGAAAATATCATCTATGTATTGAAAAGTTGAAAAAGTCCCTGATCCTGATCTGTTATTTTCCATAACCTATGGCTTCTAACCTTCTTCCACCGTGCCACCAGCCTCCTTCTCATCTTGGGGTTTTGCTCTTCCTCCCTACTTGTTCTCCCTGTGATGTTGTGGTTGCTCCTCTGCCCTCATACAATTAGCTCCTCAACCCACCTTCTGAATTCACTTTACCTGAAGGTTACATATGACTTTAACTTTCTGATTGACCATACCATATATAAAGAGGACAAATTTAACTTTGTGAGAGGCTAAATTGTAACTGTAAGCCTTGATCCAATTCTCCCCCAAACTATAACCGTGCATCACCTTGACTTTCATGGTTGTCCAAGATTAGCCCGTTTATGGATAGTTATTGACTAGAATCCACTGCTAGTTACATAAATAATAAAAATAAAGGCTTTGAGTGCCATTCTTTTGTCTGTCATTTTAGTGCAGATGTTTATTTTAAGTTGATTAATGCCTGTGCATAAAATAGCAGAATCATGCTGTTATAGCATCCTTCTGTTAATAATATCAACAACAGCAGTATTCAGGTATACATTAAACCATCAGGATTTTTTTCTCTTGCCGGGGTGTCAAAGATCTTGAAAATTAAGGGTTTGATGGGGTAGATATAAAAAAATCTCCCTGTTTTGTGTGGGAGACTAAAACTTGGGGTCCACACAAATAAGGTAGTCACAAATAAATCCAATTGGGTAAATAGGAGACATTTCTTTATCCAAAGAATTTTGAGAATATGGAACTCACAAATGCAGGATGTGTTAAGGCAAATAGCAATTTTAAGAGAAAGCCAGAAAAATATATGAAGAAGGAAAAAAATGTAATCATATGCTGAGAGAGTTAAATTGAAGTTTAGGGAGAGTGGGGAGATGGTGCTTATGCTACGTGTATAGGTTATGTTAAGTACATAGACCAATTGGACTGACTGCCCTGTTTCAATGCTGTAACAACATGTATGATGCCTTGTTGCACTTTTAATGTAGTTAACTGTTTTAAAATTCATCGTGGTTTTAAATCAATGATGGTACAGTGCTATTTCTCCATTGTTTTTGTATTCGTTTATGTGTTCTTGGGGATCTGACTTTATTGCCCCCAGTATGACTTTTACTAACCCGTTTTACCTAACACCAATTATACTAATGAGCATTGGGACCAGCTTGTATCATAAATTGAAGCACAGACAATTTGTTCTGCTCTATGAATCTGCTGATGATGGCCGTTTGTAATATTGTTGCTTTAATGTAAAGTATTTTATTAGGGGAACTAATTATATGAAGAATTTCTGTCTGCAATATTTTTGAGTTTTTCTAATGATGTGGTAAATTCAGTATCATTTAAAGTACAACTTTGTTTCAGCAATACATAATTAATGTAAAAGTCACATCTATGTTTAATATATTATATTTGGTTAGACA
Organism: Rhincodon typus; assembly: GCF_021869965.1. Lineage (NCBI taxonomy): Eukaryota > Metazoa > Chordata > Chondrichthyes > Orectolobiformes > Rhincodontidae > Rhincodon > Rhincodon typus. The sequence continues at coordinate 92,776,170 of NC_063337.1, read as the reverse complement.
CTTAACTGTTTATCTGCATTGTAGATCTCTTTGTCTTTTTCCCATCCAATGCCTACGTAGTGTTGGTATCAATCTTCTTTTCTTCTGGAGCAGTCCTTCAGGGAGGAGGATGACTTGCTTCCATTCCAGTTCAGTGATTTCTGAGATGGCTGTTAAGTGTAACGTGTGATCACATGCAGGAAAGGTGGTGCTTAGATGGTTGGCTAGATGAATTATTTGGAGACTGGTGCACTCTTACCATCACCTCGATTTTACTTATGCATGGTTCTGACTGTGTATGGTGTCTTCCTGAATGAACCTTCCCCATTTTGATTAGTCACAGGCTAGAGGCTTCCATTAATTATAGTCATAGAGGTATACAGCATGGAAACAGACCCTTTGATCCAACTCGTCCATGCCAAAAAGGCATCTGGATGGGTTTAGAGAGATATGGGCCAAATGCTGGAAAATGGGACTAGATATCTGTTCGGCATGGATAAGTTGGACCAAAAGGCTTGATTCCACACTGTTGTACCTCTCAATGCCTCTGTGACTCTCACAAAAATGTTTGACTTCTACAGGGATCTGAGAGAACATCTGTGAAGCATTTCACTTGTCCTGGAAATCTCCTACTGAAACCAAGTTCCAAGTAGAGTAATTACTTCAGGACTCTGTCAGGCATATAATTGACCAGCAGTGTCATTCTGAGTGATTAGTGCCTCTATGCCAGATAAATTAACTTGAGTTTAACAGTGCTGAAGGATTGCATTTCTTACCCTGGCACTTGGGAGGGTTTTGCGAAGACACCAGTAGTGATACTTCTCCCATTCTTTAAGTGACTGCTATGGATCATCCAAGTGTCTCAAGCGTATAGGAGTGTGGGATTGCTGCCTCCTAGGAAACCATAACTTTAGTCTTAAATTTGAGATTGGTTCTCAAATATTCTTTTCCTTTGCTAGCCAAAGGCTGAGCTGATGCACTGGAGGCTGTTATGAAATTCTAGTCACCACAGAGTTGGAGTAAGTACACAACATGACAGCTGAACTCAGATGTTAAAAGCCTTCAGTATTTGATTCTAATTTTCTAATCCTTCAGATTGTAGGAACAAGAAGTCTTTTGTCTTTCAATCACGTATGTCAAAACAGTTGGCATCTCAAACCATTCGGTTTAGGAAGAGCTAGGGGAATTGTCTGGAAGTATGGATGAAGTCTTATATTTTGAAAGAGTCTAAACATACAAAGTCGAAAGGTTTTAGGAATCACATTCTAGTGTGGAGCAAGATGACTGAAGGCCTCTGCAACTGTAGATGGATCAAGTTTATGGAGGAATGGTAAGGAGTAAAATATTATCAGAAAGAGAGCATTTTCTAGAGTACAGAACTTTGGAAAGTTGTAGAGGTTCTAAAGAGTGAAGTTGTGGAGAAATTTGTAGAGGAATCAAGTTGAGGACAAAGAGATTGAAATCGTCCAAAAAGGATACATGCCAATGGAGCTTTGTAAGCCTTACCACTTCTCTGTCTTTTCCTCCTGCTTTTTAAGACACTTTATGAATCCTACCTCTTTTGATCATCTTGTTTTGTATTTCCTTATGTGACTTGGTGTAAAATTTCACTTTAACAATGAGCCTATTGGATTTTTTTTAGACAGTGTTCAAGGTGCTATATAAATATAAATTGTTGTGAAGGAGATTTGACTCATAACATTGTTGTGGAAGGTTTTCATTGATGCTCTTCTCAGTTGTTGTATTCGCACTAGGATTTCTAAGCTGTGGAATAGATTACTTAAAAATGGCCTCTTCTCAATTGTATAATTTTCTAAATTTAATTAATTTAGTTTATTTATTGTCACATGAATTTGTTCCTTAGTTAACATTGTGAGAGTTCTGTAGGAGGGATGGCAAAAAAATCCTGCAGACCGGCATTATATTGCATTTATACTCCTGAACACACACAAGAAAATGCTTGGCTATGTTTTGTAGCTGTCCCATTGCGGACTGTGAACACTTTCCAGAAGATGCTTTTAATGCTAATACTTGTCGCAGTGCAAATGCAGATCACTGATCAGAGGAGTCTCCTCAAGTAATAATGCATTTGCAATCCAGAATATTGATTTATATCACAAATTATACTGCTGATTTTACATGAGTGTAAAGCAGAAATGGTTTCAAGTTGGTGTAATAGTGTTAGTGCATGCAGTGTGAACTCAAACTACAGCTCAGGGTGCTCAAACAAAGATCTGGGTTTATTTGGTAGCTTTCATGCCCTCAGAATTTTTCACTGGCAACTGCCAGTGAAGTACTTCTGAAGTGTAGTCACTGTTATAATATAGGATATTTAGCAGCCAATTAGCACACAACAAACTCCCAAAAAAATAAATAAATTCGCAGACAGCCTATTTTAATTATTTTGGTTGAACGGTAAGTATTGCCTAAGATACCCTGCACTTCACAATAGTGCGAGGGATTCTTTTACTTCCATCTGAGAGGGCAGCTAGGGAATTAGTTTAATATCTCTTCTGAAAGTCAATGCTGTTGAGTAACCACAATGCAAACAGCAATTGGTACAGCAGAAAAGAGAACTAAAGGGAAAAAATGAGACATACGAAACAGAAAAATAACAAATAAGAAATAGTGTAGAGAAAGATATAATGATAAAGTGATATGCAATGAGGGAACTGTGGAATAATAAATTGTGTGTTAAAGCTCTTCATAGCTCCTAAGTTACAAATGAATTCTAATGATCTTCAGTTTAATTAGAATACATTCAATATTGCACAGTTTTCCCCAATTTGTCACAAATTTATAGAATGCATGTTTTGTATAATAGAGCATTAAAATTTAACATAGTTTATATTGTAAATCAAGCTTTTCAAATTAATGGCTTGACAGGTGGAAACAATGAAGGAAATTGTACTTATACAGCACTTTTCACAACCTAAAGTGGTGTACAGTCAATGGAATGCTTTTAAGTACTGTTGCAGCCAATTTGTGCACAGCAAGCCCCAAAATTCAGCATTGCAAAATTGACAGTCTGGTTTAGTGGCATTGTTTGAGGAATAAATTTTGGCCAGGACTCCAGGAAGAAATAACCCCCTTCAAGAAACAATGCTGTGGGATCTTTCGTATCCACTTGCCTCATCAGAAACATAGCACCTCTAATAGTTTAGCTCCTCCCTCAGGACAGCAATGGGAGTATCAGTTTAAGTTCATGCTCAATTCACAATCTTCTGATTCAGAGCTGGAGTGCCACATAAGTTTAAGAAAAAGCATTATGCAAGAATAAAACCAAATACACATTTTTTTTTCTAAAAGTCTTGTCGCACAACTGACTGGAGAAAAAGCATAAAAAAAGACAGATAATAACAGAAGCAGGTTCCAGACAATATTTTCACCACATTTAAAATATTCTTGAGAGAAAGTGCTCAATTTGGCTTGATGGCAGAAGACTAAATGGACAATGAATAAGAAACAGTTTTGATGACGTGTAATCAATGCAAAAGAGATACAGCAAGAGAATATGGCTGCTTATAATTAAGTCGAATAATTGCTGCCATGAATATTTAATTTGCATCCAACTGGCTGTCATTTGGCAGAATATGTAGTTTAATGCAGGCTACATGAATATGACGATTTGTGGATTTTATGCACACACAGTTCTTTTAGTTCACTAATTAATTTTGTTGCTTTGCTAGTCAACTGTTTCAGTTCCCCAAGCCTGCAGTTAGCAATGAAAACAATTAAAGTGTCAGTGTCACAAATGTGAAAAATATAGGAAAAGGAAATAATTCATTCACCACAACAGGACATGATGCAGCAGAGGGTAACCTGCCTTCAAAGATTTCACTTGAATGGTTATAATAGCTGCTAAGTAGCTGACTTCAAAGGATGGCTTTGCTTCAAATTCAGCAGCTTTCCTGCTATTCTTGTTAGTTGTCTCACGGTTGCTATAAGTAACCCATATCCTGGCCCCTGTAGTCTCAGGTGGTTGGGCTTTTGTTATTGCAGCTCAAACTGCACCAGAAATGGTTGTCGGTATTTCCAGTCAAATTTCCAGCTTGCTTGACTTATCAGTGGTGCCACAATATACAGTTGAATAATTGGCACTGCTTCGATGTTGGTAGGAAAATAGCAGTGGTTTGTTGATGTAGTTCATTTGGAACGGTTTCCCTCGTGGTTGATGTTACCTCATCTACAATTTATTTTTTTAAATGTAGAATTGAAAATTCCATTTCCATTCAGAATACACACCTGCAACCAAGCAACCGTAGACTAGAAGAATCTTATAATCAGTAACATTTGAGAGAACTCATGCTGAGTCCGGATTTCTTTGAGGACCATTCTGGCAGAGCTACTATAATGTGGTTTAATTTTATCAGTAATACTGTGGACCCACTTGAGAAATCAAACCCACTCCCAAATTAGCAAGACTTTAATATTTCCTCGAGAGAAACAGTACATTCGCCACAAATTTCATTTAGAGGGCATTTTAACACAGTAAGACATCTTGTAAGAAGGTAGGAAATAGGAACAGTACTTCAGAAAAGCATTTCAAATGAAACTTTACACTAAGACACATGGAACAACGCTGTGATTAGGACAGGAGACCAAAGGATTTGTCAAAGAAGTTGTAGACAAAGACAAGGCTGACGCATTTGGATCCATCCTCAGTGAGAAGTGCCAAGTTGGTAATCACTCTCAGCCTCCTCCAGGAGTCCCAGGTTCACAAATGCTAGTCTTCAGCAATTTGAGTCACTCTGCATGTCATCAAGGTGTGACTGAACACACAAAATACTGCAAAAGCTTTGGGTCCTGACAGTATTCTGGCAATGGTACTGAAAACTAGCCATGCCCCTAGATAAACCATTCCACTGCAGATGCAACATTGTCATTTGCCTGCCGAGGTGTGTCCTGCGCATGAAAAGCAGGACAAATCCAAACTGGTCAATTATCACCCTGTCAGTTTATTTTGATTATCAGCGAAGCGATGGAAGGTATCATCGGTAGTGCTTTCAAATGGACATGCTGAGCAATAAGCTGCTCACTGACACTCACTTCGGATTCTGCCAGGATCACGCAGATCCTAACCTCGTTACTGCTTTGATCCAAACGTGGATAAAAAAATTGAACTCCAGAGGAGAGGCAAAAGTGCATACCCTTGACAGCTAGACAGCATTGTACTGAGTGTGACATTAAAGAGCCCTGGCAAAACTGGAGTCAGTTGGAACTGGGGGGGACAAAATCCCCATTGGTTGGAGTCATACTTAGCATAAAGGAACACGGTTGTGGTAGTTGGATGTCAGCCTTCTCAGTGGTAGGCCATCTCTGCAGAAGTTCCTCAGCAGAGTGCCCTAGGTCCAGCCATCTTCAGCTGCGTTATCAATGACCTTCCCTCCATCATAAGACCAGAAATGGGATGTTTGCTGATGATTGTACAATGTTCAGTACAATTCACCACTTCAGATACTGAATCAGCCTGTATCCGTAACCATCTCCAACAAGAGAGTGTCTAATTATCTTGACTTTCAATAGAATTTCCATTATTGAATCCCACAATATTAATGCATTAGGGGTTGCCATTGACCAGAAACTGAAATGAATCAGTCATAAAAATACCTTGGCTACAAAAGCAGGTCAGAGGTGAAGAAATTTTGTGATGAATAACTTGCCTCCTGACTACCCAAAACCTGTCTGGCATTTACAAGGTATAAGTCACAAGTGTGACGGATTACTTGTCATTTTCTTGGATGACTGAGTTTGACATCATCCAAGACGAAGCAACCTGTCTGATCAGAACCTAATCCGCCAGCATCAACATTCAGTCCCTTCACCATTTATGGAGTGTGAGGAGCGTGTACTATCTATAAGATGTACTGCAGCAAGACATCCATGTTTCCTCAACAGATCCTTCTAAACATGCAACTTCCTAGATAGATGAGGGGAGCAAATACATGGTAACACCTTTGCCTTCGGGTTACCCGGCAAGTCACACCATCCTTACTTGAAACCATATCACTGCTCCTTCACTGCTGCAAGGTCACAATCCCGCATACCCTTCCTGAGAGCATTGTCAATGTCCCTGTGTCACCCCCAAGGACTGCAGGGGTTCAAGAATGTATCTCACTGTCACTTACTCAAGAATAATCAGGACAGAAAATACTGGCCCAGCCAGCGGCACCCACATAGCAATAATTAAAACAAAAAATGGTAAGTTATGTCTTAAAAGAGGAGAGAGAGGCAGAAATGTTTCGGGAGCATAAGAACCAGCCAGCTGAAAGCGCAGCTACCAATAGTGGAACAACTTAAATCAGGGTTGCACAAGAGGTTGGAATCGGGTAAGCCCAGATATCTTGGAGAGTAGGTGATGAGATCAGCTGGAATCTACAGAAATCTGGAGAGGTGTGGAGATTCACTAATAGATACCTTCTCCCTTTCCTGCTCATGCCCCCTTCAGAGGTACAAAAAACTCGAAGCTGATAAGAGAAAAGCAATTCTCTGGAAGACTCCTTTTAAACTCCCCAAAGTGATTGAAGTCAGTCCAAAGGATTGCATAGACTGAGTGCTGTCTCTGAAAGTACTCACCTATATATCTTTGTCTCAGTTCGGAACTGGTCCACCTTCTAATTGGAGGTAATGTGGAGACTTGGCACCATCTACACCAGCCAGTCATATTTTCAAAGGGTTCACTGCTCTCTGAGAACAATTAAAGTTAACACAAAAGCCTGTGATTAAAGCTAAGAATCTTTCTGGCTTGTGGAATTCTGTCAGTCACCGTGTTAACTGTTCGTGTGTCAGTAGAAGAGTTAAATCCAGCACAGGGATGTCAGGTTGAAAAGCCTCACAATGCTGTAACATTCTGTGGAATTTCTTTTTAAATTGCCAATGCTCCTTTGTTGCCACACAATGGATTCGAATGACAAACGTTTGTAATTCGAATCTCATGTATTCATAATTTTTTCAGCTGTTCAAGGAGTCTTGAGAACCTGATTGAGATCACACCTGAAGATTTTTGAAATGTGTGGGTGAGTTGAGGCCAGATTTCCAGTGTTTTGAGGTGGCGTAGTCAGCATTGCATACACATGCCATTTACTTCTAAAGGATGTTTTTGATTTCATCTGACGAGACTTCGAAACTTTGTTTTTCATATGCCTTATGTGATTTTTGTCTGTAGTTAATTTTTTTTATGGAAATTCCATGAGTCAGTGACTCGTACTTTCTCTTCCTGGATTAGGGGCACAATGGTTAATTGCTGCTAAGGAAATAAACACTGAAAGCTATCTGGGAGAAATTGTTTACAGATACCTATTAGGCTCTATAGGATTGACACAGCAAGTGCATATGAAATTCAAATGTTATCTCCAGAAACAATTAAGTGTACGGTGAGGTTTCTGTTGACTGCGAATATCATTATTTCTTATGTTGCGTAAGTAGTATTTATGTCGGCAAGAGATAGCAAGAACTGTAGATGCTGGAGTCAGAGTCAAGACAGTGTAGAGCTGGAGGAACACAGCAGGCCAGGCAGCATTAGAGGAGCAGGAAAGTTGATGTTTCGGGTCGGGACCCTTCTTCAGAAATGGAATTGCTTTTGTTATGTAATTACCTGACTAGGCTAACAAGGTGGGACCTGGATGAACACAGCAGGCCAAGCAGCATCAGAGGAGCAGGAAAGCTGACGTTTCGGGCCTAGACCCTTCTTCAGAAATGGGGGAGGGGAAGGGGACTCTGAAATAAATAGGGAAAGAGGGGGAGGTGGATAGAAGATGGATAGAGGAGAAGGTAG
>NC_063337.1:92752233-92767917 GCF_021869965.1 Rhincodon typus | reverse complement strand
GCTCAGCAGGTCTGGCAGCATCTGTGAAGAAAAATCAGAGTTAACGCTGCGGCTCCAGTGACCCCCTCTCAGAACGGACCCGAAATGTTAACTCTGATTTTTTTCCTTCACAGATGCTGCCAGACCTGCTGAGCTTTTCCAGCAACTTCTGTTTCGGTTCCTGATTTACGGCATCTGCAGTTCTTTCAGTTTTCATTTAGGCCCAGGTTCAAGTCTCACCTACTCCAGAGATGTGTAATACCATCTCTGAAAAGGTTGATTAGAAAAATAGATTTAAAAAAAAATTAAATTTGTCACGCATGGTTTCCCCTTTGTGAAGGTATGCTGATAAGATATCACGTGCTATGTATATGTTAAGTATTTCTAAATGCTGCGCTGTTACATCCTTTATAATAGACGCTAGCATTCTCCAATAACTGACACTAAGCTAACTGGCCTATAGTTACTTGTTTATTTATTGTCTCTTTCTCTTTTGAACAACATTGGCAGTTTTCCAATCCTCTGGGACTTTTATAGAATCTAAAGATTTTTGAAAGATCACTACAAATGCATCCACTATCTTGATAGGATGAGGGATACACCCTAGGATATTAAAGTAAATGCCTCTATTTGAATGCCTCAATTGAACACCAAATATATTGCCAAAATAATAAGATAAATAATACAAAACTACAATATCAAAAGAAAGAAGATAAGACTTGAGGGTAAACTTGCAAATAATATCAAGATGGACAGCAAGAGGCATTCAAATAGAAGTATTTACTTTAATATCCTAGGGTGCATCCCATCAGGTACAGGAAACATATTGGTCTTTAGCTCGAGTAATATTTATTATATTTATTTCCTTTCTTCTTGCCCCTTGATTATTTAGAAATTTTGGAATGCTCCTAGTGTCTTCTATTGTGAAGACTGATGCGAAATATTTTTTTTCACTCCCCTCGATTTTTCTGGTTCCCCATTACTATTGCCCAGCCTCGTTCTCTAAGAGGCCTATGTTAATTTTGCCCTTTTCTTCCTTTTTATATATTTAAAGAAGCTGTTGCTGTCCATCTTGATATTATTTGCAAGTTTACCCTGAAGTCTTATCTTCTTGCTTTTGATATTGTAGTTTTGTACTATTTATCTTATTATTTTGGCAATATATTTGGTGTTCAATTGAGGCATTCAAATAGAAAGCAGACAGTTACTCAATAGGAATATTATGCCATGTTATCGAGAGAAGGTAGTTCAGGCAGGAGAATGGCACTAAATGAGCAGTTCATTTGGACTGTCAACACAAATGCGATGGACTGAATGTCCTCCTGCATTGTAATATTTCTGTGATGTGTATCTAGAAGTCAGGATTATATAGTCAGTGTGTTGATTTGTTTCTTATTCAACACTGGTCCAGCCTTTTGAAGAATCTGTTGATTCTTCAGTGAAAAAAGGAACCAGAATTAATTTTCTGCATGCAATTAGCATGTCAGTCAAGAAATACCGCTTGTGGTTAAGAGGAAGTTTTTTTTTCAAAAGAGTGCCTTCTCTATATATGGCTTTGCTTCATAATTCTTTCTCCGCCATCTTTCCTTCTCATTCATATGCTTTCTTGCCTGTGGCTATATCTCCTTCTTTACATCAATTAGCACTGTGATTAATACAACAAAGCAAGCAGTTTAGAGATAATGGTGTACAATTAGCATCATACGCTGCAGTGAAGGCGATGCTAAATACCTTAGCCACTGCTTTCACTTTTTTGGAATTAAAATAAGTATTTGTCCTGATTCTTCTTCTGGTTAATGTGAAGTGGATCTATTTTTCTACATTGCACAATTCATCAAATTGAGATAGCTGCAACTGAGGTGCCGTATGCTCGTATTGACTGGTTGAAATGTAGGCTTTTGAATTTTGCATAATGCAGCCAAGGAAGATCACAGTATGTGGAAACGCAGAAGAGGAACGAAACACAACATCTGAATATATGCAGACCTGTAGCTTTGTTCTAATTACAACAGCAGTGCTAAACAACTGGGCATGTCTATAAATAGAGCTGTAGATGTGCTGTCATGTGGTTTATACAGAACTCCTTAGAGTGTTGTTGGATTAAATGATGCATTGTGATTGACAGCTACCTTGAGATTTCACTGATGGAGTTGTCAAAGCATTATGCTAACAGGCTGCTTTGGTGACTGCAGCTATACACATTCTCACAGCCTTCCAGTTGTACCCATTTCACCACTCATTTTATGCGCACGCATCGGCTTTGTAACTGCTTAGAGAGGTGAAAGAGAGATTTATACACTTATAACAATTGCTTCACTGCAATGGGTCAGTTTAAAATTAGATTATTGAGAGAACATGCCTTGATGTTCAACTAGGATTAATTGTCACTTTACCTGCAATTTGCTTTGTTTAGATACGATTTCCTCCCCTTGCTGTCAGTAATGTCTGTATTCAAAATACCACATTCTATTCGAATAAAAAAGTTATTAGCCTAAGTTTTATGGTGTAATGGCAGCAAAGCCATCATTGTTTGCTGTCTTTGCCCCTCTGAAGTTTGCAGCAATGTCTGGATTCTGCACATTCGCAATTAAATGTAGAAATCCAAAAGTTTACCTTTCTTCATGGTGCATCTTGAAACACTGCAGAATATAATCAATTAGAAATCACTGAACTGATGATAATCTGGCCCTTTTATGCTGTTAGGTCCACTGTAAGAACGTTTCAAAAAATAAGCTTTGTTCAGTTGCTTGTAACTGGGTTAATTATCACTTATCTCTGGCCCTGAAATCTAATTTCATATTTATGAAATGTCAGTTTTCCTCATTATAATTTAAAAAGGTTCATAAGTTTTTAAAGATTTCTTGAAAGTTCATTTATGATATTCAGTTTGATACTCTAATCCCATGTGTTTGTCTGAATTATTCATTTTGCTTTATCTAAAATAAAATGAAAGGGTTACCCATGCGTTTCATTTCCTGGTTTACTCCCGGTGATTCTTGATGGCGTACTCTGCATAATGACATCACTGTTGCTGGATATCTCGAAATCCTGTTGATTTGACACCAGATTTAAAGTTCAGTACAAAATTTGGGGGATACTTCTTTACCCAGAGAGGAGAGAGAATGTGGAACTCACGATGACAAGAAGTGTTTGAGGTGAACAGCATTGATGCATTTAAGTGGAGATAAATATGAGGGTGAGAGGAGTAGGTGGATATACGGATAAAGTGAGATGAATTCAGGTCAGAGCAAGCTTGTCCAGAAAGTAAACAGTGCTGTAGATCAGTTGAGTTGAATGTCCAAATTCTTTTCTGTGGATTTCATTTTAAAAATTGAGAATGTTACAAAAGTGGGAGATGTAATAATGCATATTTACTGGCTGTTACTTCTGTCCAGTTCATCTTTCGAAGTGGGGATATGCTGATTTTTAAATAAAATGAGCTTCATTAACAGTAATCTTGGTTCTTAGCAGTCATGCGTCCGCAGCACAAAACTGCTCATTATTGGCGCAATCTCACTTCAGAAGACCTACTAGCGTAGACAGTGTGGAAAAAATCAGAAATGTCACACAATTATATTAGATAGTATTCCTGACAACCTAAGGAGAGCTGCATAATGTATATAACTTATGGTCTAGCTGGTTGCCTCAAGGTTTACTTTATACAGTCACTGAATGTGAAAAGAAAGGGAAAATTAATTTTGCTGAGAGTGCCTCCTGAATGGTTTGTGACAGTATGCATTGGAAGTCAACAAAAATACCTATCTGCTGCAATAATGACATATTTACCATTACATAGGAAATAATAAATAAATACAACTTTTTTTCAAAACCTGAAAATGAAACTCAGTCTCAATACAGATGAGCAGACAACAATCATTTATTGTAATAATCCCTCTGACACATTCATGTTCTTTAAGGAAGAAAATCTACCATCCTCACCCAGCCTGACCTACATATGATTCCAAAACCACATCTCTGAAAGCAATTTTTAAACAAATCCAAGTTCTGCTACTTGGAATAGTGTTGCCAATATGTTAGAGACTAATAAACCAAGGGCCTGGACTAATCATTCTGTGTTCAGATTTTTAAACAATTCACTACTGGGATGTCAGTATTCCTGCAATGTGACATCCCTAATTGCCCTTGAAACTGATACTTTTAAAAGGAAATCTGAAAATAAACAGTCTTGGAAGGACTGCTCACTCACTAGTTGTTGAGAGGACCAAAACCTAGATTCACATTGTGGGTACCCTCCATGTTGTGTGACACACCCTCAGTTGTCCCTCCTAATATTCTCTTTCTGTGCCTGGCCTGTTTCTTGCACCACATGATAAAATCTCCATCACTGCTCAATCTCACACCCATGAAGCTTCGAGGTGACATTAAGTGTCACCGTCCTAAATTAGCTGGATTAGAAATTGATCCTGCATTATCCATGAGGTGCCATGAATGATTAGTATCAGTGACAGAATTATATTCCACCTCAACCGGTGATGTTATGCCTGCTCACTTTATCTAATATGACATTAGTAAAGTCTTGGGACCAATCCTGGTCCAATGAGGAGATTAAGGACCATGGTAGAAGTAGTATCAAGAGTTCCTGAAAGTAAGGTGCCAACTGGTGACAATACTACATAGATAGTAACATGCATGTTAAACACCATGCTGTTGACAGAAACGAGCAATTCAATAATCAACAGATCAGATCAAAGCTCCACAACCAGTAATAAATGTTGGTGAACAGTTAAGCAACTAATGGAGGGGGGGAATAGGAGGCTCCATCAATATCCCCATCCTGAACAGTGTTGGAGGCAAATGGAAGACAATGCTTAAGTACTTGCAGACATCTATAACTAGAAGTGCTAAGTGGATTATCTATCTCAGCCTTCTGAGATCCCCAGCATCATAGAAGCAAGCCTTCAGCCAATTCAGTTGATTTCATGTGATATCAGAAACATTTAACTGCACTGTAAATACCAAAGGTTATATCCTGGCAAACTGTGATCCTAGCCAAGAATTTCCATTGAACACCAGCAGCTAGCTTATTGTCCGTGCGGAACAGAATAAATCCAAACCAGCCGCTTACCATCCACTTGTTTGTCGGTAAAGTGATTATTGTCACCAAAAATCCATTACTGAGCTTCAACTTGAGTTCCACTAGAGCCAATCAACTCCAGACCTCATGATAGCCTGAATCTATAATACAGAGAAAAGAGCTGAGTTCAATCGCTGAGGTGAGAGTGACTCTCCTTGGCATCAAGGTAGCATTTGATCGAGTGTTGCATTAAGGAACCCTGTTAATATTGAAGTTAATGAAAGTGAAGCAGAAGTGTTTGGAAGGCATCACTAAATGAGTTGTTTAGGGTACTGACCTTTGCCCAGCCATCTTCAGCTACTTTCATTAATCATTCGGACAGAAATGGGGACATTAGCTGATCATTGAACAGTGTTCAGAACCATTGGCAATTTGTCATGGGCAACGACCAGACTTGGACAGGTGTGTTTCAAAAATATTACTTTCTAACCAAGTAATGGGCAATGTCCATTTGTCAAAGACTATACATGATAGAGTTTTCAGAATCATGAGTGGGCTGGATAGAGTAGGTAGGGCAAAGCTGTTACCGCTTGTAAAAGGAGCAAGGAAAGAAGGTGTAGATTTAAAGTCATGTCCAAATGAGGCAAGGGTGATGTGAGAAAAAATGTTTTTACTCAGCGAATAGTTGGCATATGTAATGAACCGTCTGGAAATGTGGTGGAGGCAGGTTCAATTGAGGCATTCAGCTGGGCATTGGATGATAATTTGGATAGAAATAACGTGCAAGGGTATGAGGGAAAAGCAGGGGATTGGCACTAGGTAACGATACTTGTTTGAAGAGCCGGTTCAGGCATGATAAGCCAAATGGCCTTCTGCACTATAACAATTTTTTTTTAATAGAATCCCTACAGTGTGGAAACAGGCCCTTTGGCCCAACAAGTCCACACCGACACTCAGAGCATCCCACTCAGACCCATTCCCCTATAACCCACCTAATCTGCACAGCCCTGAACACTATGGACAATTTAGCATGGCCAACCCTACCCTGCACATCTTTGGACTGTGGGAGGAAACTGGAGTACCTGGAGGAAACCGAAGCAGACATGGGGAGAATTTGCAAACTCCATACAGACAGTCGCCCAAGGCTGGAATCGAACCTGGATCCCTGGTGCTGTGAGGCAGCAGTGCTAACCACTGAGTCACCATGCCACACAATTCTGTGATCTCCAATAGGAGTGAATATCCAACTACCCAGAAAAGGGTAGGCACCTCCCTCCCCCTAACCCACTTGCCACAATAAACATCTTCAGTATCACTATTGACAAGAAACTGAACTGGAACAACCACTTAAATGCCTTGACAGGCAGAGGCTAAGAATTTTGTGGTGAGTAACTCACCCCTGACTCCACAAAGCAGTGCCCAACACCTGTAAAGCACACATCAGGAGTGTGATTGAAAACTGTCCATTTTCCTACATAAGTAGAAATCCAACAACTTTTAGAAAGATTTGAATCGTAGAAAAGCTACAGCACTGAAAGTGACCATGCAGCCCATTGTAACTGTCCTGGCTGAATAAACTGTTCTAATCCCAGTTACCGACACCTCATGTTGCAGGTTGCAGCATTTCAGGGCAGACCTGTTTTTATTTCAGTCGCGGAATGTGGGTGTCACTGGCTAGGCCAGCATTTGTTTCTCATCCCTAATTGCCCACATGTAGTCCAGACCAGGTAAGGATATTAGTTCCCTAAAGGACATTAATGAACCAAACAGGTTTCTCTGACAATTAACATCAGTTTCAGGGTCATCATTTGACTTTTAATTCCAGATTTTTTAATTGAATCGAAACTCCACCATTTGCCATGGCGGGATTCGAATCTGGGCCCCCCGATTATTACTGGGATCTCTAGATTAATGTTCTAGTGATAATACCACTATGCCATTGCCTCCCATGTTCCTTTTAAATGAGTTGACAATCTTGGCCTCAACTACCAAACTTCCAGACACCTGCTGCTCTCTAACTGTCCATCTGATCACCTTAAATCTGTATCCCTGGTAATCAACCTCTTCACTAAGGAAAGAGGTGTTCCCTCCGGACTGTCCAGCTCCTCATTTTGTTGCACACATTGATTATGTCACCCCTCAGCCTCCTGGGAAGCAACTCTAATGCATCTAATCTTTCCATAGAGCTGCAAACACCCTGGCCATGTCTTCTGCATCCACAGACCAAAGTTACCATGTATATATCTCATGGACCCAACCCTTTCATCAATCATTCCCATTGCTCTTAACATACTAATAAAATATTTTGAATTTTCCTTAATTTTATTGGCCATTATTTTTTATTTCTTTCTTAATTTCCTTTCTCGCCTCCCTTTCTATACTTTCTATGCTTCTGTAAACTCTCTAGAGTGTTACTAGAGAGTCATTAGCTTTGTTTGCATGCGTTGTCTTGTCGTAATGCTTCTGGATTATTAGGGAAGCTGGATGTGACAGAACCACCCTTTATTCTTGTGGAGACATATATGCACTCTGCCATTAGAAACTTACGTTTGAATACCTTCCACTGATTCACTGTTGACTTTTCTTCAAGCAGCTGTAACCAGTCCACCTTTGCCAGATGATCTCTCAGCTTTGTAAAGTTTGCCTTCCCCCACTTTAGATCTTTTACTCTTGTTCCATCTTTGTCCCTTTCCATATTGATGCTAAATCTAACTGTTTTACAACCTCTGTCTCCAAAGTGGTTGCCCACTGCTATTTCATCGATATGCTCAGCTTAATTCCTACGTTAGGCATTTATTCACTGACTAAAAAACATCTCTTGAATACACTTTGGAAATTTTGTACCTCCTGTGCCTTTCTCACTGTTTGTAATCCACTTGATATTTGTGCATTGTTATTGTCCTGTTGTTTTAGCACTCATTAATTTGTCAACATACTTGTCCCTTTAACTCTTCAACTGAGGATCTCTGGTACACAATTAACAGTGTGGTTACCCCTTTTTTTTGTTTCTGAACTCAACCCATATAGCCATATTTAATGCTTAATTTAGTATGTCACCCTTCCTTACAGATGCAATTGATTCTTTACTGCCCATTTTTAAAAAAATTCCCTGCTCTATCCTGCCTGAAAACCCTATATCCAGGGATATTCAGCTGTCATTCTTGCCTCAATTCCATCCAGGATGATGCAGCTCACTTGATTGACACCCCATCTGCCACCTTGGAAATTCATTTCCTCTAGGCCATAAACTTCAAGTCTCTGCAGAATAAATTCTGGAGATGCTCTTTTTCTTTTCTCCCCATGACTAAAATATCATCAATGTAAAATTGGACTCTTTCCAATCCACTTAAAATCTATTCCATGGCATGTTGGAATAACACAGGTGCAGATGTGATTCCAAATGGAAGTCTCTCGTATTTGAATAGTTCTTTATGTTACAATCGAGTATTTCTGTGACGCAGGATCAGCATTCATCTGGAGATAGGCTTAACTGACGTAAATTCTGCTGAAAAGCTGGCATCCAGCTAGTCCAGCAAATTAGTCATCAGTTAAAGACAAAGAATAGTGCTCAGCATGCTGCATTGGATTAGTAGTGACGTTAAAATCACAGGAGGTGCGTATGGATCCGTCTTCCTGCATCACTGATACAATAGGCAAAGCACAATTGCACTCATTTACTGGTTCAAGGACTCCCTTCATGACGAGCCTCTCTCAATCTGCCTTGACCATTGGCCTGATTGCATTAGGCTCTGATCTTGCCTTGCAGCATTTTGCTTGATTCTCAGCTCAATTTTCAATTTGACACAGAACTTTTCCATGCTTCCCAGGTCCTGTCCTCGACCCAAGTTGTTTTCTTCTGTTATGTTCCAAGAAGGATCAGGAGGCTGAAATATTTGATACCAGGAGCTTCATTAAGAAAATGTTTGCTTTAAAGGCAGGAAGGTTAGACTAAGCTGTTTTCTGCCCAAAGTGGTTGATGATGTCAAAATGGTTGATGATGGCTTGAGTGTCGGAGACAGAGAGTGATGGTAGAGGGTTGCTTTCTGGTCTGGAGGCGTGTGACTAGCGGTGTGCCACAAAGATTAGTGCTGGGTCCACTGCTTTTTGTCATTTATATAAATGATTTGGATGTGAATATAGGAGGCATGGTTAGTAAGTTTCCATATGACACCAAAACTGGTGGTACAGTAGACAGTGAAGAAGATTATCTCAGGGCACACCGGGACCTTGATCAGATGGGCCAGTGGGCTGAGGAGTGACAGAGTTTAATTTAGGTAAATGTGAGGTGTCACATTTTGGTAAGGCATACCAGGGCAGGACTTATACAGTTAATGGTAGGGCACTGGGGAGTGTTGATGAACAAAGAGACCTAGGGGTGCAGGTGCATTGTTCCTTGAAAGTGAGTCGCAGGTAGACAGGGTGATAAAGAAGGTGTTTGGCACACTTGCCTTCATTGGTCAGAACATTGAATATAGGAACTGGGACATTACTTTGCGGCTATACAGAACATTGGTGAGGCCACTTTCAGAATACTGCGTACAATTCTGGTTGCCCTTCGATAGGAAGGATGTTATTAAACTTAAGATGGTGCAGAAAAGATTTACAAGTACGTTTCCGGGACCGAAGCATCAGAGGCTTAGGAGTGGCCTTATAGAGGTTTATAAAATCATGACAGGCATGGATAGGGTGAATAGCTAATGTCTTATTCCTAGGTTGGGGGAATCCAAAACTAGAGGACATAGGTTTAAGGTGAGAGGGGAAAGATTTAAAAAGGACCTGAGGGTAACGTGGTCATGCAAAGGGTGGTGCATGTGTGGAATGGGCTGCCAGAGGAAGTGGTGGAGTCTGATACAATTACAACATTTAAAAGGCAACTGAGTGGGTATATGAGTAGGAAGGGTTTAGGGGATATGGGTCAACTGCTGGCAATTGGGACCCGTGGAGCTGCCTCACAACTTTCTGTTTTTTATAAGGTTTCCTGCATCAGTACTATTTTGCTTTTATTTGAGGGTTGTTGAGGGGAAGACTGTTGATGTGGGTGTATGTGGACCTCCAAAAGTCAGTGCAATGCCAGACCTGTGAAGAAAGTTATAGAACATGGAATGAAATGGACAGTAGCAATGGGGATGCAAAATTTGTTGAGGGCTAGGAAACAGTGTGTAATATTTAAAGGTATTTCTTTGGGCTGGAAGAAAGTTTGCAGTGAAATTCCCCAAGTGTTGGTTCTGGGATCCTTGTTTTCCAGAAATATATAAGCGATCCAGATCTTGGGGAATGGTTTCCAAGTTTGGAGATGACATAAATCTTTGGAGAATTGTTAACTGTGTGGTGGGGTAGTATAAAACTTCAAAAAGGCATTGACAAATTAGTGGAATGGGCAGATAGATGGTAATTGAAGTTCAGTACGGAGAAGTGTAAGGTGATGCATTTGGTACAAAGAACATAGAAATATGGTATAATATAAAGGGTACTATTCTAAATGGAATGCAGGAGCAGAAAAACTTGGATGTATATTAAAAGTTGCAGGACAGGAGGAGAGAGCCATTAATAAAGTATGTGGTACTCTAGGTTTCACAAAAGGGAGCATGGAGTACAAGAGCAGGGACTTCATCATAAACTTCAATTAAACATTAGTTCAACCTCAACAGGAGTATTGTATACAGTTTCTGCATGCCCCACTAAAAAACGAATATGAAAGTATTGGAAAAAGTGCAGAAAAGGTTTGCATGAATGGTTCCACTTCAGGTATTAAGGAAGTTTGGGCAAGTCAGCATTGTGAGGCCATTTACAATAGGAATTTGACTGGAAGTGTTCAGATTTATTTCAGATAAAGGTTTTTCCAGCAGCAAGCAGAGGCTTCCCATTTTGTTTGTGCAGGTTGGATTTGAACACAGTTCCCAAACACAAAAGGCTAGTGTCTAACGCAATATATTCCACAATCTACTTAAGAATATGTCTTTTTTTCCTGCTGGCAGGTGATGACTAGTGAACAGGGATCAGTGCTTGGGTCCCATCTATTCATGACATGTATAAATGACTTAACTGAGCAACCAAAGGCAATGGTTCCAAGTTTGCTTGATGATAAAACGAGATGGGATTATGAGTTGTGAGGAATTTGCAAGGAGGCTTCAGGGTGATCTGGACAAATTGAATGTGTAGGAAAACACATGGCAGATGTGGTATCATGTGGATAAATGTGAATTTATATACTTTGGCGTGACCAAACAGAAAGGCAATATTATTTGAAGGGTGATAGATTGGGAAATGTGAATGTACAGAGGGATCTGACTGTCCTTGTACACCAGACAATGCAAGTAAACCAGTGGGTGCGGCTGCAATTAAGAAGGCAAATGGGATGTTGACCTTCATTGTACTAGGAGTTTAGAAGTCGGGATGCCTTACTGCAGTTATATGGACCATTGTGAGACCGCATCCAGAGTAATGTGTGCAATATGAGTCTACCTACCTGTGGAAGGATATACTTGCTATTGAGGAAGTGCAGCAGAATTTCCTAGTCTGTTGCTAGGGATGATGAGACATGAGGAGAGATTGGTGTGATTGGCAAATCATCTTAAAGAAAAGACTTGTATTTACACAGCGCCTTTCATGATCACCTCATTCTCTTGGTCCTGCACTGGAATGATAGCTGGATTTTGTGCTCACGTTCTGGGGTGGTATTTTAACCCACAAATATCTGATTCAGAGGCAAGAGTGCTAGCAAATAAGCCATCACTCTCACATTTTATAGCATCTTATTTCAAATCTGACTTCAATATTTCAACCTTAAATCTACCAATGTCTAGTTATCCCTCAGCTAATATCATGATTATTAGTCTGATAATAATCATGGAGATTGCTCATTATTTCACTGAGGTTTGTGAGAACTTTCTGTGAGTAAATTGACTGCAGTGTGTTTTTCTATTAGAGCAATGATTTTTAAAGAAATTTATTTGCTGTAAAAAATTTTAGGATGTCCAGAAAAGCAAGCTGTACTATATTGACGGTAGAGTATTTTTGAACAAGCATGAAATGTTTGCACTGAAAGTATGAATATAAAGATTTTTAATTTTTTGTGTGTGAAATTGGCTTGCAATGAATGAGCAACCTGTTACATACCTGGGGTAGAATATTATGGGGTGGCCAGACTGCTGCTGCCCACTCCCCCTCCCAGAATTCGACAAGCTGAGAAGCAGCCCACCCCACAACTGAATTGTGCTGCAGGCAGGCTAAATAGGTGGAGAGTTCGACCTCTGCCCCCTGATGGAAGGAGGTCCCACTCTCTGGAGCTGCTGGCAGCACCAAGATTGGGGGTCACTGGGAATGCAGGAAAGAGCACATGAAGGCGCAGTTGATCTGAGAGAGAAGCAAGTTGGGGATGTTATGTAAGAAGGTTTTGACCAGCTTGAATATAACTAGTGAGCATAGGCTATTGGATTGAATTCAACCAGAATGTATACTGGTACCACTGTGCCAGCCAAGGAGTTGGTATGTTGGGATTTATGCCAGGACTTGAGAAGTTGGTGGTGGTGAGTCACCACCTTGGATACAACTAAATGGTTTGCTCACATATTTTAGAGAGCAGTTACTGTACAGGCCAGAATTAATTAGATGGTAGATTTCTTTCTTCAAAGGACATTAGGAAAACAGATGGGTTTTTACAACAGCCTGATAATTTCAGAGCCATCATTACTGATACCAAGCTATTTTAATTCTATACATATTTACTTAATTGAATTTAAATTGAGGCTATATTACTGCATCCCAAAGTCTAGGAAATAGAACTCATGACCAAAAGACCTTGAGCGGGCCCAGCGCACGGCCCTTGAGTGGGCTTGGCGGGCGGCCCTTGAGCGGGTCCAGATTGGAGGAGAATGGGCCTAGCACGGACCTCGAGTGAGCTCGCTCTTACTTTTCCGGGGAAAGCACAGGACCTGACGTTGGAATTGGCAGCTTCTACATCGGCAGAGGTGATGTCAATGAGTTAGGCCCAATGGCAAAAGTTGGCGCCTGAGGATCGGTGACTTTGCTGTTGGTTGGGCCAGCATTGGCGGCGGCACCAAAGCAGTTGCAGAAGGGCATCATAGTGACATCAACAAGGTGGGCCCAGTGGCGAGAGACATGACACTGATGTTGGTTGGTTCTGTGTGGTGGAAGCAGTGAGGCGATGGCGGAGGAGTATTGGCCCAGTGGCGAAAGATGGCACCTGAGGATCAGCAACTTTGACGTTGATTGGTTCTGGTGTAGATGTAAGTGAGGCGGTGGAGGAGGGATGGTGGCATTGTTGATGGTGATGAGCTGGCTCAGGACTGATGGACTGTCTTTAAGCAATATCTTTTTTCCGTATTCTTAAACTATTCAATTCCTGAATTGTCACCGAATTGTAGTGACAAAAGAAAGATTTTCACTATTATTGTATTCTTACTGTAATATACAACGACAATCAAATCATTCATTCATTCAAGTTAAGCAACTGATAAAAGCAGGATTATTTCTCTAGCAAAAAACAGTCACGAAGAGTAGTAATGTAATTCAGATGATTTGCAATTCCAGCACTGTGGCATGATTAATGCCTGAATTATGTAACCCAAAGGAAGTGTCACTTTAATTAATAACATAACTTCTTTTGTAGCAAACGTTATCTTCTGACCAAAATTTATGGAAGATTGAAGTTACAAACTTCAAGCGTTTGCATCTCTTTAAGAATTAAATTGTAGATTTTATTCTTCTTGGGAACGTGCTTCCATCATCCGAATTAGGGAAGTACAGATTTGTTGTATCAGATTCAGAATGTATAATAATGCTATAACTTATCAATATTTAAGTATTCCTAAGGATGCCTAGATATTCATGCGTCACGCACAAATTCCATCGTTGATGAACAAACTCACATTGTGATACTTTGACAGATTTAACTTTATAACTACCTTAGCCATAGTTGGGTTCATTTTTGTATCAACACAGATAGTTGTCTGTTATTTGGCAGGATTTTAAGGTTTAAACCAGAAAGAATAGTTAATGCAATTCAATTAGAAATTTTTTTTTAAAATGCAATATTTAATGGCTTTATGCCGGATAAAATTATGGTAAATATTTATACAAACTCTTATCTGTTGGATAGACCTGATGTATTTTAGAAGTGTAATCACAGTTGTAATGTAGAAAAGCATAGCAGCCAATTTGCACGCAGCAAACTCCCATCAAAAGCAATATGATGACGACCACATGTTTTGTTTTTTGAGATGCTAATCGAAGGAAAAATATTGGCCAGGACATCGGGGCTAATTCTTCCACTCTTCTTCGAAATAGTGGCCATGAGATCAAGGTGACCACCTTGATTTCCTCCTCCCTCAAGTACAACACTCTGGGTATCATCCTAAACAATCTGCTCAAGCATCCGGAATGGAACTTGAACCGATGGCCATTTGACACAGGAAGTTACAATTACAAACCCTAAGTTGACCCAAATACCATGAAAAATTAAGATATGAACAATTAATTTCCTGCCCGTGTACCATAAGTGAAGTAAATTTAGTTCCTATGTGCTGGAAACTTTTGATTTTGCAGTTGATAGCTTATAGAAACACAGCCTGTAAATTCTGCTGCTGTTCTGATTAAAGAAAAAACAAGGACAGCATTTGGACAAGAGACAGTTTTAAATTCTGGTTTGACAAGATTTGAAAAGAAAATAATAATTTTGCGATTTTTTGTTAGTGCCATAGAGTCAGTGGTTTTTTCGAGGCTGAAGTTGGAACTTTGGTCAACTCAGATCAACTGTTGGCCCTCAGTATGTGGAACACGCCAAGCGAAATTGCAGTTCAGTATTACAGTCACTGTAGTTCAATTATAGTTAACTGAAAAACACTGCATTTCATATTGAAATACACCTACATGTTTCATACCCAATAAGGTAAAGTTAACAAAAGACCTTTAAAGGACAGAACCTGGAGACCTTCGCAATCACTGCAAAATAAATCCCCGAAGAGACCTAAAACTTTCAAAAAAAGACTCAAACTCTCCATTGATAACTGAAAGAATGAGATGAATTTCACATTTTAAAACTTGTTTTGAAACAAATATCTAAAAGCACTATTAACTAAACCTTGTGTGCTTCTGTGGACAACTTAAACTTCAAGCTACAGAATCTGATGCCTCCCGTTTATACTCACCCATAGCTCTCTCCATGGAGTTACAGACATTTTACCAAACACTCTATCCAGCTTCCAATGGATTGCCATCTCCCCATTTCACCAAGTGGTAACTTTCCATGACTGCTCAGGTGCTTTCCTCAATTTTCGGAGAATTCTATAAATCTAGCATTGATAGTAAAGCTGCTCGGACAATTGTCTTCCACCTGGCCATGGCAAATTGAATCTCCTGGGCTCCTTAGATGGCTACAGGCTGCTGTATGATGACTGACCGTCTACACCTTACATTTAGCTCACAAAACCAAGCAGTCTTTTGTCTCTGCTGACCACACAGAACTGCTGCTGTCCGTTTATGATAGTCATTGATTTGTAGGGAAGTCTGTAACCTGATCACAAATTTTCTTTCAGAGATAGTAGGAACTGCAGATGCTGGAGAATCTGAGATAACAAGGTGTAGAGCTGGATGAACACAGCAGGCCAAGCAGCATCAGAGGAGCAGGAAGGCTGACGTTTCGGGCCTAGACC
>NC_063337.1:92726733-92751733 GCF_021869965.1 Rhincodon typus | reverse complement strand
GAAAACAATTCCAAAAGGAGAAAAATAAAAATGTTTATTTCATTCGGCCATCTCTTTAAAATTACAGCAACTAGAGCAATTTGAATTTCTACAGCACCTTTAATAGTCAATGATCCAATGGTGCTGGACTAAGGAGTTATGAAATAGAAATTATTAGTGTTGAACAATATAGTGAAATATGAGGAATGTTGCTTAAAAGCTCGGTCAAATATATAGGTTTTCAGGGCAACTTAAAAGTGGAGAAAGAGACCAAGCTTTATTTATTCGTTCACGGAGTGGAGGCGTTGCTGGCTAGATTGTGGTGAACGGCCCTCTTGAACTGCTGCAGTCCTTTAGATGTAGCTACAGCCTTAGGAAGGGAGTTCCAGAATTCTGATCCAGCAACACTGAAGGAACAACAATATAGTTCCATGTCAAGAAAGTGCGTGACTTGGAGGTGGGCGTGTTGCCATGCATCTGGTTGAGGGCAGGAGTTCCAGAACTCGGGATCATGGCAATTGCAAATGGTGGAGATGGTGGGTTGGGAGTTGAATACAGAGTTGGGGAGGAAGGAAGGGAGTGGAGGAATTAAACACAGAGGTAAATGTTTTGCACGCAAGGTATCACCAGACCAGAAAACAAATGTAAGTCAGCGAGAATGGGGTAAAGTCAGTGAGACTAAGTACGAGTTAGGATCATCTTATAATGCAAAGATAACCTAGCTTCTTTTCACCATCACAAATCATTTTTCTAAAGCACATTCTTGTGCTCACTCCAGCCTTAGATCTAACTTCAAGTGTGAGGAGCTCATGGACTTTTTTGTCACAAAGATCAAGACCATTTATTTCACTGCCTCTGCTATTTCTGCCTCTTCCCTGATATTCTCTGCTGTTCATTTTCCCCCTGATGTCCTCTGCTGTCCTTAAATCTCTCTTTAGATTCTCATCCATCTCTCATCTTGTCTTTGAGACTCATCTCCTACTCCCCGGGCCCTATTCTGACCAAACCATTCAGCACCCACCATCTCTTCCTGGGTTTCATGTTAACTGATATAGTTAATGTTTCTCTTGTCAGTCTCTTTAGAATCTGCAGTCATCAACCCCTCCTTAAAGAATGCATGTTTGACCACTCTGCCCTTCCAAATTACTGCTCCAGCTGTAATTTTCTGTCTGCTCCAAAATCCTTGTGATTTACTTGCACATTTGTGTTCATCTTGACTGCAATTCAATGTTTGAATCCCTCCAAACGAGTTTCTGCTCCTACCACAATACTGTTACAGACCTTCGCAAAGTCACTAATGACACCCTATATGACTGTTAAACTATCTCAACACTTCATCCTCAGTCTGACTGCAGCCTTTAACACAGTTGACCACATCATTCTCTTGCATTGTTTTCCAGCTGGGACTGCACACATCTGAATCAGAGGATCATAACAAACCCTACCGTGTGGAAGCAGGCCATTCGGTCCATTGCATCCACACTAATCCTCTGAAGAGCATCCCACTCAGACCCACCTCTACCCTATCCCTGTAATACCGCTTTTCTCACGGCTAATCCACCTAACCTATACATCCCTGGACACTATGGGCAATTTAGTCTGGCCCATGCACCTAACTTGCACATCTTTGGACTGTGGTAGGAAACCAGAACACCCAGAGAAAACCCACACAGACACAGGGAGAATGTGTAAACTTGGGCAAAGAAGTGGCAGATGGAATTCAACCCAGAAAAGTGTGAAGTGATTCATTTTGGAAGGTCGAATTTGAATGCAGAATACAGGGTTAATGGCAGGATTCTCGGCAGTGTGGAGGAACAGAGGGATCTTGGGGTCCACGTCCATAGATCCCTCAAAGTTGCTACCCAAGTTGATAGGATGTAAAGAAGGCGTATGGTTGTTAGCTTTCATTGGCAGGGGAATTGAGTTTAAGAGCCATGAGGTTATGCTGCAGCTCTATAAAACTCTGGTTAGACTACACTTGGAATATTGTGTTCAGTTCTGGTCACCTCATTATAGAAAGGATGTGGAAGCTTTAGAGAGGGTGCAGAGGAGATTTACCAGGATGCTGCCTGGACTGGAGGGCAGGTCTTATGATGAAAGGTTGAGGGAGCTAGGTCTTTTTTCATTGGAGCGAAGAAGGGTGAGAGGTGATTTGATAGAGGTTTACAAGATGATGAGAGGCATAGATAGAGTGGATAGCCAGAGAAATGACTATTATGAGGGGGCATAATTTTAAGGTCATTGGAGAAAGGTATAGGGGAGATGTCAGAGGTAAGTTCTTCACACAGAGAGTGGTGGATGTGTGGAACGTGCCACCGGCAGTGGTAGTGGAGTCAGACACTTTAGAGACTTTTAAGCGACTCTTGGATAGGCATATGGAGGATAGTAAAATGTAAGGTATGCAGGGTTGATTGATCTTAGTAGGATAATAGGTTGGCACAACGTCATGGGCCGAAGGGCCTGTACTGTGCTGTACTGTTCTGTGTTCTATGTTCCACAAAAACAGTCGCCCGAGGCTGGAATTGAACTCAGATCCCTGGCACCGTGAGGCAGCGGTGCAAACCACTGAGCCACCGTGTTGTCCCATGTCACTGAATCCATATTTGTATCTATCCGTCTAATTCTAGCCAGAGGATCACATGCAATAGTTTCTCCCCTAACTCCTGAACTGTTACTTCCAAAATCCCCAAAGGATTTATCTTTAGCCCTCTTCTAAGCCTCACTCTCATGCTGATCCTCAGAAATATCATCAAAATCAGCAAAGTCCTATAGTTCTATATTTCCACCAGTTCTGTTGGCCTCTCCACATCTGTGATTTGCAATATTGCTTGTTCAACATCCAGTACTAGATAAACACACAACATTTCTCCAATGAAATGTTGCAAAGACTGAAGCTGCTGTATTTGGTTCCTGTCACAAACTCTGTTTTCTAAGCTTTGTTTCCAGCCCAGGCACCTGTCTGAGGCTGAACCAGGCCACTCTCAATCATGGTTTTGAGATTGATGCAAAGATGAGATTCTGACCACATATCCACTCAATCACTGGTACACCCTATTTTCACCTCTTACATCAATACACTCTATCCCTGCCTCAGCTCATCTGCTGAAAATCTCATCCATGTCTCCGTGTCCTGTCAACCCAATTGTTTAAATGCTTTGCAGACCGCCTCCTACCCTCCACTCCACATAAACCTGTGTTCATCCAGAATTCTGCAGAATTTATCTAATGCCCTCTTGAATGCCTCAGTTTGACTCTGCCTTCACCACACTTTCAGGCAATGCATTTCAGACCCAAACCACTCATTCCGTAAAGTTTTATCTTCCTCACATCACTTTTGCTGTTTGCAAATTGTTTTAAATCTATGCCTTCTTGTTATTGATCCTTATACGAAAGAAAACAATTTCTTACATTCTACTCTATCCAGGCCTCGCATGATTTTGAAAACTTGTATCAGATCTCTGCTTAGCCTTCTCTCCAATGAGAAAACAGTCCCAGCTTCTCCATATTATCATATTACCTCCAATCCCTTCAGTACCAATACCATTTCCCAATTTTATTATCAAACTTAAATGTTGAGGGCATTTTGGCACATTTTGTCTAATTAATTCCAAAGTCTACTTGTGGTATACTGATGAGATTACTGTAAAAATAGAAAATGCTGATACAAGTTAACAGATCAGGCAGCACCTGTGAAGAGAGAAGGGAAAAAGGGTTCTCCATGGTACGGACAACATGGTGGCTCAGTGGTTAGCACTGCTGCCTCACAGTGCCAGGGACCCAGTTTTAATTCCACCCTCGGGTGACTGTCTGTGTGGAGTTTTCACATTCTCCCTGTGTCTGCGTGGGTTTCCTCCAGGTGCTCCGGTTTCCTCCCATAGTCCAAAGATGTGCAGTTTAGGTGGATTGGCCATGCTAAATTGTCCATAGTGTCCAGGGATATGCAGGCTAGGTGGATTAATCATGGGAAATGCAGGGTTACAGAGATAAGGTAGGGGACTGGGTCTGAGTGGTATACTCTTCAGAGGATCAGTGCAGACTCGATGTGCTGATGTGGAAGTGTTAGACTGGGGTGGACAAGGTCAAAAGTCACACGACACCCAGGTTATAGTCCAAATAGGTTTATTTAAAGACACAAGCTTTCGGAGTGTCGCTCATAGATGAAGAAAGAGCGAGACTCCGGAGTGAGACTCCGAAAGCTTGTGTCTTTAAATAAACCTGTTGGACTATAACTTGGTGTCGTGTGATTTTTGACCTTGCACACTTGGCTTGGGAGAGGACACTAGTTTTGGACTTCCTTTCTTTTCATTGGTTTTGGAGGATTTTGTAAAGACACCCCTCAGGTACGTTTCAAATGCTTGCTGTAGATTATCCAAGTCTCTGATGCGTGTAGCAGTGTGAAGGTCACTGCTGCCTGATAAACCATGGGACATTGGCAGCTGGTTGGAAGAGGCCCTTATTTTTCTAGGCGTTTAATAAAAAGTCAATTTTCACGTATGCGAGTAGATGGAGGTAAAAGTGACCTGGAGCTCAGTTTCTTAGTGAGTGCACACAAGCAATATCTGTATAGTGAAGCTCTATGATTTAGATTAGCAAGATTTTGATTTTGGATTGAAGGCATCGCACTTTGGCCCAGATCCCCCTCTGTTGTGAAGATTATCTCCGCACCAGTGAGAATCTTGCTGCAGGTGAGCTGTAGTATTTAAATGGAGAAGAGAATGAAGAAGAACTCAGAGTGATGAGAATGTGGAATTGCAACCACATGGATTAGTTGAGACAAATAACAAAGGTACATTTAAGTGGAAGTTGGATAAGCAACAAAGGAAACATGAATGGAAAGGTTGGGCCAGTTGCGCTGAATAATTTTTCTGCACTGCAAAATGCTGTGTAATTCGCTACATCATTAGATGTCAGAAGTTTCAATTTTGTGTCGTGGTTCTATTATTTGTGATTCTAATACTGAAATATTATTTTTATAAGCACCGTTAATGTGAATTGAAGGTTCTGCCATTTTCATTTCTTAAAGTTGATAAAATTACAGAGGCCTATTATTTCTAACAATACCTGTACTAATTAAAAACAAAGGTTAATCCATAGTTTTATTGCAAGTGATAATGTCGACAAGTTTGAAAACATTGCTACTTCTTTTCATGTGATGCTCCACTGATTTTTCAGATTTTTTCAGTATACCATTCCTGAGTTTTGTTTATTTGTTGTAGATTTCTATTATTTACACCTCCCTAATTAAAGGTTTGAAAAAAATTCCCACAGAAATTACATTAATGCCTTTCCTTCTTCAATATGTTCTGTGATGCCGCCAAGTTAAAATTAAGAATGGGATCTCCAGTTCCAATATGTTTTTGCAAGCCTTTTTAAAAGGTTATGAACCAATTTAAGACTAAAAGTCCAAGAAACCATATGTATGATGGAGTATCAGGGCAATATGTTCATGGCGAGGAATATCACTTGCACTCAAATAAGCCTGAATATTTAAAGCCTTGTATTTTTAATATGGTGTGGAAATGTTAAGTTAGTGTGAACAACTGTAACGCCTGGGATTCTATTTTATTGGTTGATCCATATGGGGATTTATGACTGAGACTATATCAACACATCAGATCACCAGCCTGAGAGAGCAAGTGATGTAGTGCAACCCTGGTCATAAACTCCCAAATAGCTAATTACTTAGCAAACCTAGAACAATTTAAAGCAATTTTCTATTTTCAAACGAATAAAATATTTCATGTAATACTTTTTAAAAGATAAAAACTATCTTAAATCTTTAAAAGTACCATTTTTATTCCAAATTTTCATTGCAAATCTCAGTTTAAGTAGATTTTAAGCAGCAATGTAATAATTATTTTTGTAAAAAAGCAGGCTACTTTGAGTAGGTGACAGATAAATAAGCTAGCTACCTGCTTGTAAAGTTATAAGTCACTCTAATAGGTGTAGACAAAAGCTTTAGACCAGAATGCAAGTATTAAAAGCATTTGTCTCGCTAGGAGAGTGACCCCTGTCTCTGCATGACATAGTTTCCTTGATGATTTATGTGTGAGAACAGGAATTTGAGAAGATACTTGCCCTGCTTTTAAGTAACATTCAGCTGTACTGTGAAGCAAGGACATTGGAATTTGAAATAAGGGAAAATCACATTTTAATTTATTATGGGCGAACAAGTGGACTTAAGACATTATTTTGAAGAATCTAATTTAAATAATCATGATAATGTCAAACAAAGTTTTGAAGCAGTTAAGCCATGATTTTGGTTGAGTTGTTTTATACTTTGTTTTGAAAAGCTTTTGAATGTGGAAATGTTGGATTCAATATATAGACATTTGATATTGTGAAGGAGCATGATCTGAAAGGAAATGTTTGTTGTGAATATTCAGGATGAGAAATAACGTTGAGAAATAATAGTTCTGGATTTTGGGAATGTCACACAGCCAAATAAAACCTTTTTGCTGAAATATTAAACATGCAAAATACAACTGGTGGTGCAAGAGGGAGGAAATGCTGCAGTATAAGTCTCGAGTTTGTTATCCATGGAGGGACAACTATTCAAAGTGCAGAACGATCATGATATAAATCTTTGGCATTGTTTTGGTTGGAACAGATTCATGCTATTTTAAATTCCTTTAATCCTGACCTTCCTTTGCATCTGATTATACTTGAGGTTTTCATACAATCTTTATGTTTGAATACTTCTCTTAGCTTCCAACAATAACATTCATAAATAGTTTTTTTTGATAGCAAGAATTAATACTTGTAACACTTCACAAATTTATTCGTTTACCTGTCTGGGGACTACAAAGCATAAAGATCAATTATTATCAAAATCTAACATTTCATTCAAATCACTGCCACTTTATCCCGTGTTTTAAGTGGGCCATCTGTCCAAACATCTCTCCATTTTTTTTCTGATCATTTCCTCGACTTATTCATGAACCATGGGAGGGCTGCTTTGTAGTCTCCATGTAGCTGGTCTTGTCCACCTCCACTGAATACTTTTATATGCTTGCATAACATATCTTTCACGCTCTTGCAAATTCTCTGAAATCATTTCAGATGAATGACTAACTTCTCTAGTCTGTGTTTGTATGCAAAAGCTGACCTCAGTTCCCATAAAACTAGCCACATTATTCTTGATCATTTTTGTGACTCCCTGCAGTGGAAGTTATGACTAAGGTTTTCTTAATGATCCTTTCACTGCATAGCTAAGCTACTTAAGATCAGAATTTACTTTCAGTGTAAGTCTTTTTTTTAATTCAAAGCCTATATTTGATCAACAATATTGTAAGATTGGCAGGTGTTGGAAAGTTGTGCATCAATTAATGTGCTCAAATTTTCTTGACTTAAAACAACTGTTATTTACTTTTTTCTTTGAAGGGGATAAAACCTTGAGGGATAAGAGGCATTTAAATAAAGAATAAGTAAATTAAACATTAATTGATTTTTAGTCAGATCTTGTAGGGCTCCCTAAAACACTGTTTTATCTATAGGCATATAATGGTAACTGATGGCTGGTTTCATTGTGAATCGGAAAATAAATTATTTGTCATATTTCTCAAGTTGCCTTCATTCTGAACTGTGAGGTGTTGAGCTATGGAAATTATATTTGCTTTTAAATTCAATTACAAGTCATATTATTAACATAGCTGCCACTACAGTAGCAATGATATTATTGTTACGACGATTTTATAACACAAAACAGACCATTTGACCCAGCAGTTCAATGCCAGTGTTTACACTCCAATGTGAACCTCTACCTACTGTACTACTTCTCACTATATTGATGTGTTCTCCTATTGCTACATTTTCTATGTTGTCTTTTGGATGATACGTTATATTGAGTCCCTACCAATCCCATAAGGCAGACATAAAGGTTCCCATGGCACTGCTTTGAGGAAACGATAGGGAGTTAGTACTGGTGTCTTCACCAATATTTACCCATCAGTTGACATTCACTTGAAAGAGACTATCTGGTTATTGTCACATCACTGTTTCTGGGACCTTGCTGTGCAAAATTGGCAGCTACATTTCCTACACTACAAATGACTACATTTAAAAAGTAAGATGGTTCTTTGACCAGGAAAGGATTTGAGACGCCCAATGGTCTTGAAATGTGTTAAATACATGCACTTGCCTTTTGTTTCCTCTCTTTCTCTATCATTCTTTTAAGGTGTCTTTTATACTCTCGTTTTCTGTTAAAAATTTCCTGTTCACCTTTTTCGCTCTTCTAATTTGTTGTAATGCATTAATGAAAATTGTAATCATTTGTAGAAAACTGATAACACTGTAGAATAGGTCTATGCTTTACATGAGGTTTGATGCTCAAAAGGATTGTTGCAGATCATGAGAAATGCAAAGGGTAAGTTCCCTGCGCTATAATAGTGAGGTATTCAGCCTTAGGCCTCATTGCCATTGAGCCAATAACAGCAAAGACTGGAAAGGCTATAAACAGCAAAGACATAAAAAAATCATTGAAAATGCAAGAAGAAAACATCTGCTCACTGCAACACTAGCAGCAGCCCTTAGATAAGAAACAAAAGAATTGTATTTATAAAGCGCCTTTCACAATCTCAGGACATCCCAGTTTGTGTTCCAGCCAATGAAATAGTCATGGTGTGGTGTAGGAAATGTGACAGCCAACAAACCCCAACAAACAGCAATGTGCTGATGATCTGATGACTCGTTTAGTGGTGATAGGACACAGATTGGGAGTCTTCCATTGGGATCGTGCTCCTGCTGTCTCTGCAAACGGATAAATTCATGGATGGCATGTGTTCCATAGGAACAGTTTCTTAATTGTGATGTCCCAGAAGGTTTTAAAAAATACAGTAAAACTTGCAAATGACTCACAGTGTTCTTATATACTTCAAAAACTTCATGTCCAAGTATTAGTAATTTCTTACTGTGTTATTTTTACCCTTGGGCTGTGATGGAACTGGATGTTTCAGGATAAACTAATGTTGGAGTAGGGATCTGAGCTGAGTGTTGTGCCTCCTATTTTTATTTGCAAAGAGGTGAGCACCTACATCAGTCATAGGTAAAGGACATCTCTTGTTGACCCTTGCCCAATATGGCAGTCTGTTGAATTGCAGCCGGCTAGTTGTACCTACTGGTTGGTCTGTGTCTGAAAATGGATGCACCTCAATTTCTTGCTACTGATATATTATTTCTATCCTTACCTTAGCTCAAAAACTGCTTAGGTCTTATCTATATCCTTACTACCTCTAGACTCAATCATATCAGTGCTATCCACGCTGGTCTGTTTTCCACTCACACTGAGCTCAAGTTCATGCAAAGTTCTACTGCTAGTTCCCTAACTCGTACCAAGTCTCCTTCACCGATCACCCCCGTGCTAACTGACCTACATGTACCAGCTTGTGATCTGGAGTGTCTCAGCTTAAAATTCTGATCTCCTGTTTGAATCCCGGCATGGTCTCACCTCTCCCTAGTTATGTAATCTCCTCTGGCCTGACAACTTTCTGAGATCTCTGTGCTGCTTCAGTTGTGACCTATATATTTCTGAATTGTAGTCCATCATTGGGAGGGCGTACCTACGCATGCCAAGGCCTTCAGTGTGAAGATTTTCCCCCAAACCTATTTACTGACCTTTTCTTAAGATGCTCTTTACAGCCTCTTTTTGACCAAGCCTTTTGGTCAATTATCCTCATGTCTTTGGCTCCATGTCAATTTTTGTCTCTGATAACACTCCTCTGAAGTGCCTAGGGTGGCTTTTATTACATTAAAGGTGGTATATAAATGCAAGTTGCTGTTGTTCTCACTGCCACAGAACAGTTAACAGTTGATACAAAGTAAGAAGGATGAATCCACTTTAAAGTGTGTTTTTGTGACGTTGTTAAAATCTTAACAAATAATTTCTTTGCTCGAAGACATTAATTCATTTAAATAATGTTTTTGAACTCGACATTGGTTGACATATTACGAATGAAATGTTTGGGGCCCAGAGTTTCTCTTATTTAAAATTTCAACAAAAAATAGCCACTGCACCATGGGGTGGAACTTTAACAAGCAGAGTTTACATTTGAGAAGTTCATGCATGGGTAGGTCATGTTAGTGTCCGAAAAGAAACACTATGTTGGTCCACCAATTTAGTTTGTTTTTATTAGGTGTAACTGTAATTTTGTGATTTATGATTGCAGTGTTAAATGTTCTCTGTTATATTCTAACCCTTTATTTAATCCACATTTCCTGGGCAGTGTAATACTAAAACTATTGCAACTTTTGAAAATATCCAAGCCTTTCCAAATATGTTTTTCTTAAAAAAGAAAGGAGCTACTGGTCATATGTCTGAATTAGTATGACAGTTTCTTAAATTGACAGTTTGTGATTTATGTGTCTTTGTGAAATGTAAAACTCTGATTTTGTAATATTGTGCATAAACTTTAATTGTACCAGTTACCATGTATTGCTGTTAAATCGACTTCCCGGTGGGAGCATCTCCTCTGTTCATCTGAAGCTAAGGCAGTAGATTGGTGCAAAAAATAATTAAGCTATTAAAATAAAAGCTGGTGGTTGTAAGCCAAATCAAACTCTTAAGGACTATTTGAGCTCTTATTAACGTAATTTGTACATTAATATGGTACAACAATGCACAGAACCAAGGTTTAAAAATAATTCCAGTCCATAATTGAAACTTACATTTCAGTGAACAATTTTTTTTTGGCAAGGATGTTAGTTGACAAAGCACTAAGAGTGAAGTTGAGATACAAATCAACCATTGTCTAATTCAATGGGAGACTAGGCTTGAGATAAATGGCTGCCTCTAGTTCCCATGTTTAGAACTAGCTGTGTAGAATGTTGAAGAAAAATAGTAGATCTCGTGCACGTTCTTGCTGGTGACTCTCAAATAATCCAAAATTGAGAGTGATTAATGATTCCACTGGAACTCCTACTGAGAAAATAACTTCATTATTCACTTAGAGTAAAGATTTTTTAACATCATAAACTGATAAATATTCTGTTTGTTATATGGATCATTATTGCCTTGTGAGTAACTATTCCAATACCCAGTATATGTAGTTTTGTGTTTGCTAACATAATTTTGGTAAAGGTCCTACCCAGAGTGATACTGAGGCACATACCACATGGAATGGTTGAGGCAAATAGTATAGATGCATTCCATGGAAAGCTTGATGAGCACATGAAGTAAAAAGGGTAACTTTTTCACACAGAGGGTGATGCATGTATGGAATGATCTGCCAGAGGAAGTGTTAGATGCAGGTACAATTAGAATATTTAGAAGACATTCACATGGATGTGAAAGATTTAGAGGGATATAGGCCAAATATGAACAAATGGGACAAGTTCAGTTTGGGATGTCTGTTTGGCATGGACAAGTTGGACTTAAGGGTCTGTTCCATGCTATATGATTCTGTAAATGGACTACAAGGTTATGTTGAAAGAGTGAGATGAAGTGAGGTAAGAGAAGGCTTGTGTGGAGGATAAACATCAGCATGGACTAGTTGCCTGAGTAGGCTGGTTCTGTAAATTCAATGTACAACTTTGTTTACTTTTAATGTATCTCCAGTTGTAGAAAAAGTGCTTCCTATAAAATGCTGCTGTTTAATACTAGAGTATAAATATGAAATGAATGATCAAAATAATTCTTCAATCACTCTGTTCTCAGATTATAATCTAGAATTGCAGTCTTTTTTGTGTGATGCCAAAACGCTTTCTGTCTTCAGAGAGTTGACTGAAAATGAAATTAACCATTGAAATTAGTTTCTTCGATTAGTATGTTGAATTTAATCTGAATGTCAAGACTTCACCAAAATTATAATGGAGATAATTGCAAGATTCAAACATTTAAATAATGACAAGAATTTTACAAGCATATTTTCCAGCAAGATCACTTTATTAACTTTTGATTTATTTTTTAAACAGAAATCTTGTTCTCATGGGGAGAGCATTTTTTTTGTGATCAAGCTTCTTTCAAGTTTGCAGGACTGGTGATGAAAGAATGATTTCTTTCAATTTGTGCAGACAATGTTTCAAAACATTCAGTGGATGATCGTTAATAAAATAGACTCAAATTCAAGTGACACTTTAATAATTTAATTCCTTTAATATATCCCTGTGATCTGAGTTTATTGACCACATCTATTTCATCTTTTAGAAATAAAATGTTCTTCATACTTTGGTGTGCAGGTTTCCTGCTGCTAAACAAGAACAGAAGAGCTGGGAACTGTCACTACAGGTGGATGATGGGGTGCATTCTGTTACTGTCTCACGATCAGGGTCATCCTACAATGTAAGCTTGAAACAATATCTCTGCCTTTTAAATCTATTTTTAAATAGCTCACACATCCTTTGTTTGCTGTCAACTTTCTTCAAGTCTTCTGTAAATTAGAAACACAACTTATTGATCAAAATAAGCTATCTACATTATTTTTAGTGTCTTGCATTATACATGGACGCCACCAGTTCTGGGGTTTTGCAGACTGTCAGCATAAGCTAAATCCAAGATTGTGTTACTGTGCTGTGGGGAGAGAAGCCACTTCAGGCTTTACATATTACTGAACATAATTTCTCACCTTCAAAGCTTATTTGGCAAAATTAATTTAGTGGAATATGTAATGCTTATTGTTTAAATATTGTTAAAATGCAAAAGTGGTTATTTTAGTGGCGGGATTTACGTCATTGTGGTCTCATGTTTAATACTGTTATTGCTTGGTTGATTGACTAGACACAAGTTGAGAAAACTAATGTTTGGGATCTCTTTTAAGATGAGACTGGCTCACATGGATTTAATTAGTAGATCATGTTGCCAACACGTTTGTGTGCTGCTAGAGATTTCTCATTTCAATCACCCATAACTAGAAATACCTCACTTCAAATAGGTCTCTTCAAAGGAGGTTTTAGGGTTCAGGATTTTGCTGGTGGTTTGATGTCTGATTCCTTTTACTGAGAAAAGTCGTGTGTTTGTTCAACTGCTTTTATGGAGAAAACATCTTCTGTGTTGGTTGTTGAATATCCTCCTGTAATAACATGAGCTATTGGCCCCTTTTCTGCTTTTGTGGAACAGATCCCAAAGCATTAAAATGTAGGAGGTGTACTGTAGCATCTCATTAATCTAGTCACTCTGAATAACTTTTCTGTAAAAAAGTTTTATAATCCATTTCCAGAAAAAAAATCAATTCCTCTGCACTTAAGTTGCCACTTTGTTTTGTGAATTTCAGATTGCATTGTTTTTATTTTTGCATAGTTAGGTTGAGTTATATCTTCAAAATCCTTATTTGTGCCTGTGATCTCTTACAATATAAGTTATTAAGTTTTGTCTGTAAATGAAGATGTGTCATCCAAATGGAGAAGGAAGCCACAGAACATTACTCCTGTGTTACATCCCAGTAGCCATATGTCCAGGGGTTCAGCTGTGACTCCGTGGATAGCACTCAACTCCATTAATTCCCATTCCAGACACTTGGGCATGTAAATATAAGCTGGGTGTTTCCAGTGCAGTACTGAGGGAGTACCACACTGCTGGGAGTACTATCTTTGGATGAGATGCTGATCTAGGGTCCTCTCAGGTGGATGTAAAAGATCCCATGGCACGAAAACAATAATATCTTACATTTCCTTATCATCTTTAACATCTTAAAACATCTTAAGATATTTTACAGGGATTCTGCTAGGTGCTCTGGTTTCCTCCCACAGTCCAAAGATGTGCAGGTTAGGTTGATTAGCCATGCTAAGTTGTCCACAGTGTCCAGAGATGTGAAGGCTAGGTAGATTAACCAAGGTTGCGGAGATAGGGTAGGGGGCTGGGCTTGTGTGGGGTGCTCTTTGGAGGGTCAGTGCAGACCTGATGGGCCAAATGGCCTTTTTGTGTACTGTAGGGATTTTACAATTCTATGATTTATTAAACAAGATTTGACGCAAGGTCATAAAAGGTGATATTAGCACTGGTGACCGAAAGCTTGTCAATGAGTTAGATTTTGTAAAGGATGAGAATGATAGGTGGAGCAGTTTAAGAAGGGAGTTCAGGAGTTTTGAAGAGGCTGGTCCTGGCCAATGCTTATCTCTGAACCAGCATCATTAAAAATATTAATTATAATACTGTTGGTGCAAATTGGCTGTTGCATTTCCTACGACGCAGCCATGATGACATCTCAAAGAACATCATGATCTGTAATGTAACAGGAGCTATCTAAATGCCACCCTTTTTTTCTATAACTTTTTGTATAATTAAACCACATTTTGTATAATGTGGTTAATTAGTCTTTCTTCGCCCGCAACCCCTGGTAATCTTTCACCGAAGCCAGGTAAAGTATAGGCTTCACAATGCCAATGAAATTCTCTTCTACAACAGGAAAAGTTTGTTCAGGACCATTTATTCAGTTCTTTCTTGATAGTCACATGATTGCATCCTGGGCTTGCCAGTGTGTTCAAGTGGTGGTCTCATCTTTGTGTTCAAATCTCTCCATAGCTCACCCATTTCTGTTCGTAATCTCTCTCACAAAACTTTTGAGATCTCTGTGCTACTCTAACATGCCTCTTGCACATCTCTAACTTTTAACAATCCTACTATTAATAGCTGTGCTTTCAGCTTCTGAAGCCTGAATGTTTTGGAATTCTCTCTCTAAACGTGTCCTAAATGGCTGAGTGTCACGTTTTATTTGGTAATGCTTCATTGTACCACCTTGGTACATTTCACTGAATTTGAAGCACTATACAGGCGCTATATACAGGTAGTCTGTTGTTGTTGGAAACTGATGGATGCCCATAACGCTTTCTGTATTTAGCAAATCTTGGAGTTGAACTGCATTGAAATTTGCAAATGCTCAGGATCAGGCACAAGATGCATTTCCGGAAAACAGTTTTTATCACATTGTTTTGGAGAAGTTGGGACTGTGTTTGTTGGAGAGAAGGCTAGGGGGAGATGAAAATCATGAGGGGCTGGACAGTATAGAGGGGGAAACTAATCTGTCTCATAAAAAGATTGAAAATGAAAGGGAAGAGATGTGAAGCAATTTGCAAAAGAAGCAAATGTGATATGAAAAAGAGATTTTTCATACAGCAAGTTAGGGTATGGCATGCATTGCCTGGGGGTGTGGTGGAGGCAGGTTCAATCTGAGGGACATCAGATAATCATTTAAATAGAAACAATGTACAAGGATACGGGGATAAAGGCAGGAGCATGGTGCTAAGCCATGATGCTCATTCAAAGATCTGGCACAGACATGAAGGGCCGAAGGGTTCATATTGCATAACCAATTCTGAGATTCTGGAAATCGTTGTTAATCTGGCTCTTCACCACTCGTCCAGCAGCTGCCATCAGAAAAACGCTGCTGCCACCCAGTGGCCCCCTAGAAGAAACTCAACCCCACTCAAGGAAGCAACAACAACAGCATTAACAAAAGCATTGGCTTGGTCCATCACACAACTGGAAGTAGAATGGGGCAAACTGATAGCAGAAGGGGTCAGTGTTCCTGTGGAACTGAGCAGAGGTGATTTCATTGCAATGTATAAAATTTTGAGGGGCTTGACGAGGCAGATGCTGAGACGCTATTTGCCCTGGCAGGAGAATCTAGAGCAAGGGATCGCAGTCTCTGATAAGAGGTTAGCCACTTAGAACCGAGTTGGCAGAGAGATTTTAATAATCAAAACGTTGTGAATTTTCTACTGCAGAGGATGTGAATGCTCAGTCTGTGTGTATACTTGAAACTGAAATCAACAGATGTTTGGACACTAAGAGAATCAAGGGATGTGGGGATTGAGTAAAGTGGAACTAAGCTTGAAGATAAAACCAATTTTTATTGAATAACTATTGAAGACTCAAAGGGCTAAATAGCCAACTCCTCTTAGGTCTTGTCGATGTTGGGTTGGTATTAGGCTTGTGTTGCTCTTCCTCATTGCCTAGCTTTTAGTATGTTAACTTCAGTCTCCAATTACTGACAGAATTGTGATAGAGACCTCAATTCTATGACCAAATGCAGCAAGACCTGGACAAAATCAAGGATTAGGCTGAAAACTGGTAAGTAACATTCACACCACACAAATGCCAGGCATTGACCATCTTCACTAAGAGACAATCTAACCATTGTCCCTTGAGATTCAATTGCGTGATAATCACTGAATCCCTAACTATCAACATCATGGGGGTTACCATTGACCACAAACTGAACTGGATTAGCTGTTAAGAATAGATCAGCAGCTAGGAATCCTGTAGGGAGTAACTCACCACTCAACTCTGCAAAGTCTGTCCACCACTACACCATCTGCCTATAAGGCACAAGTCAGGAGTGTGGTGGGATACTCCCCATTTGCTTGGATGAATTTTACACCATCCAGGACAAAGTAATCTGCTTGATTGGCACCACATCCTCAAACATCCACTTCTTCCTCCGCTGATGCTCAGAGGCAGCAATATATATCAACATAAGGTGTACTGCTAAAATTCGCGAATACTTCTTGCACATCAACGTGTGATCATTTCCATCTAGAAGGACAAAGGCTGTAGATGCATGGGAACACCATGACCTGCAAGTTTCCCTCCAAGCCACTCACCACCCTGACTTGGAAGAATTTCGCTGTTGCTTCTGTGTTGCTGGGTCAAAATCCTAGAATCCCTTCCCTTACATCATTTTGGGTCTACCAATAGCACAAGGACGCTAGTGATTCAAGGAGGTAACACACCACCAATCCATGAATGAATTACAAAAAAAAACTCCAAACTTGAGGACTTGTATTGAAAATTTTGGCTTGCCAATAAGCTGGGCATGTTCTACCCAGTCCATCAGTGTGCTATTGATGCTGCCTATTAATTAAACAATACTTTCACATACTTTCACAAAGTTGTTGTTGTCATCTTTGATGTACTCAAAGGCAGCTAGGCTGTCATTGTATACCAGAAATGACAATCAAAGAAACTTAATATAGGGAAATCATCCAAAGTAGAAGTCATGTGACTGTGATCTAGATTTGGATTCATTTCCTTGTATAATCATAAGTCCCTCGCTGCTTTGAGGTTGGACCTTTGTGATTTTATGGACCCTGGTGGAATCGAAAGCAGGTATAGGTTCTCCATAATAGTTGTCCATTCAACAGATGCCAAATCCTTTAGGGAAAGTTAACTTGTTGAGGCCTCAGGATGAGTTTCTTGTCCATCTTTTACTAAATTCTCCACACTTAATAGGGCAGTAAACCCAAGTTGAAACACTCCTGTACAGTATGCACCACACTAGCCTACACCTCCACATCTCCCAGTGTAATTCTAGTCTCTTGTCTATTTCTGATTTCCTTCCCTTATGACTTCCTTTGGTTGGCAACACTTTCAGCTTTGGAATTCCTTCCCTTAACCTTTCTGCCTCTGTAATCCTCTCTTGACCTTTAAAAGGCTCCTTGAAAATTACTACTTTGAACAAACATTTGGTCACCTGGTCTGATATCTCCTACATATTTATTGTGTATCATTAATGTGCTCAAAATGCTGTTGAATTAACACAAAGCAGTGCTTTGTTATTATGAGGCTAGTAGAGTACCGATGGAAAAGCCACTGCTGAGGGGTTGCATACAATAAGGGACTGGAGAAGATTGAAGCGTGGTGGCCTGGGAGGCGATAAAGACATCTAGAGAAGTGAGAAACATGACATTACAGTGGAAAAATCATGTGAGAGGCCAGAGAGAAGAGTTATTGCTCCTCCTAGCCCATAAGCTGTGCTGGAAAAACACATTTGCTGTAGCTAGTTCCCTCTTCTGTACAACCAGAATTCCCGAGCCCAAAGAATTGCACTGCAAGCCATCAAACCTAAATAGCCCCTAAAATCTGAGGAGCATGTTCTGTTTTAAATACAAACACAGACCAATCTGCCTGGAATGGGTTAACAGATCACACTTCAAATCTGCCGCCTTACACTGGATTTGTGCAGCTAGAATTGCATTTCATTTGTTTGCCAACTTAATTCCCCACCATCACCCAGACCCCTCCAACCTTTACTTGTCCATTGTGCAAGAAGTAAAAGTTCCCCCACACTGACGACTGCAGGGAAACAGGTCATTGGGTTATGCTGGTATTTGTGCTCCACATGAGCCTTGCTATCAGTGTCAACATATTCTTTTGTCTCTTTCTCTCTCAGTCATGAGGTCCAGAACCTAACCATTCTCTGAGTAAAGAGGTGTCTCTGGAATTCCCTGTTGCATTTACTAACGGCTATATATTTAGTAACTCATAAGTGAACTGTCAGCCCTTGTTGTTCCAAGCAATCCAGCTTAACCAGGTACCAGCTTCCTCCACATCTAGATTTGTTTTGGCAGTTATTTCTGTCCCACCTTGTATAAAGATTTCTCATTGAAGACCAGGGACTAAAGTACCATGTGCATGACATATCAGCAGAGCTGAGCTGTTAGCTGCCTAGTTAGAGAACTGCTACTAATCACTCAGACTGCAAAATATAGAGTGACTTGCAAATTATGTCTGAAATAGAGTGAAATTCAACTCATTCTTTTTTGCTTCAGTAACATTCCACATCTTTGTTCTCAAAATCCTATGAAAATCGTAACTTCAGATGGCCATTGTATTTTAGCATGTGACTGCAGATGACCTATATACAAAGATACGAGTATTCTTTGGTATTCATGGGATGATACACCACATTTGACACATTATATTTCTTTGAAATGTTCAATTAGACCCATGTCCCTTGCTCTCCCCCATAGCCCTGTTCCTCTTTACATTTTCAAAAATTATCCATTTTCCATTTGAAGGTTACTGTTGAATCTGCTTTCACTACCTTTGTAGACAGGGCACTATTTGTGTAAAAAGATTTGTTCTCTTTCTTCTCGTTCTGCCAATTATTTAAATCCACCCCCTGTCATTACTGCTAATGGAACTTAAAGCTAATAGAGCTGGACTCATCCACCTGGGCAAGAATTCACAAATGCTTTGTCACAAGATTTGCAAAGACTGGACTATAACATTCTTTT
The DNA here is from genome assembly GCF_021869965.1 of Rhincodon typus. NCBI lineage: Eukaryota > Metazoa > Chordata > Chondrichthyes > Orectolobiformes > Rhincodontidae > Rhincodon > Rhincodon typus. The sequence continues at coordinate 92,732,809 of NC_063337.1, read as the reverse complement.
GAACAGAAGTTTCCTGTATTACCAGTATTGTTTGCCCCTGTCTCTCAAAGGTACTCACAGGTTAGCTGGTGCACTGGGTATATTTTTTGACAGGTAACCCAGAGACCTGCACTAAAAATCCAGTAGAACACAACTACATATTACCATAAGATGCGGAAGGAGAAGCAGCAGTTTGGCCAATCAAGTCTGCTTTGCAATTCACTAAGATCATACCTGATCTGATAATCTTCAACTCCACTTTTCTGCCTTAACTCCAAAACCCTTTTTGCTTACTGATTTAAAATTCTGTCCATCTCAGCCTTGAATATACTTATTGACCAACCTCAACAGCCTTCTGTGGTAAAGATAGTCTACCTTGACAGAAAAAATTCCTTCTTATCTCTGTCGTAGACTGACAATCCCTAACCCCGAGATTATGCGCTCTAGTCCTGGACTTTCCACAAGGGAAAATCTTCAGTGTTTCAATAAAGTCTATTCTCTTTCTTTCACACTGCAGTGAGTACAAGCCCAAACTATTTAACCTTTCTTCATAAGAAAAGCCCTAGTGAATCAACCTAGTGAACCTACTCTGGACTGCCTCTAATACCAATATATCTGTCCTCAGATAAGAGGACTAAACTTGTTCACAGTATTTCAGGTATGGTCTGACTAATGCTTTGTATAATTTTAGCAAAGCCTTGCTAATTTTACACTCCATTCCCTTTGAAATAAAAGCTGACAGTCCATTTATTTTCCCTAGTACCTGGTGAACTTGGATGCTAGGTTTTTATGATTCATACATGATGGTGCTTAAATCCCTCTGTGCTACAGCTTTCCATAGTCCTTTCCCATTTAAATAGTATTCAACTTTTATTTGTCCTGCCAAAGTGCAGAAGCTCACATTTTTGCACATTACATGCCATCTGCCAAGCTGATGCCCATTCACTTGTTTATGTCCCTCTGTAGACTTTCTGTTTCATTGTCATGGCAGATCTTACTCATTTTTGTGTCATTCACAAACTTGGTATTAGTACATTCATTTTCCTCATTCAAGTCATCAATATATATTATTTATAATTGTTGCCCCAGCACTGATCCCTTTTATACTCCACTAGTTACAGGTTGCCATCTTGAATATGCCCCCTTTGTCCCATGTGTCTCTCTTCTATTAGTTCACCAATCCTGTATCCATGCTAATATACTACCGTAACACCATGAGCTCATATTATTAAAAAGCCTGATATATGGTATCTCATCAAACATGTTTTGGAAATACAAATTTATTACATCTACCAATTTCCCTTCATCTATCCTCTTATTACCTCCTCAAAGAACTGTAATGCATTTGTCAGGGATGATTCCCCTTCATGAAGCTATGCTGACCCTGCTTGACTTTATTATGCATTTCTAAATTCTCAGCTGTTACATCCTTTATAGTAGACTAAGATGTTTTCTCAACGATAGGTGTTAAGCTAACTGACCTATAGTTACCTAATTTTTATTTCCCTTCATTTTGAAAAAGGCTGTTACATTGGCAGTTTTCTAATCTTAATAGGACCTTCTCTAGAATCTTAGAAGATTACTACAAATGTAGCTACTTTCTTTAAAATCCTAGGATCCATCCCATCACGTACAGGGGACTTTATGGTCTTTAGTCACATTAGTTTCCTGAATATTTTTTCCTCTCGTAGTAGTTATTATATTTGTTTCATTCCCCCTTTAGCCACTTGATTAATTAGTATTTTTTGAATGCTGTTTAGGTCCTCTACCAAAGAGACTAATTACAAAGTATTTATTCAGTTCCTTTGCCATTTCCTGGTTCCCTGTTATTCCTAATCCTAACCCAGCCTACGTTCACTTTGGCTGCTCTCTTCAATTTTACATATTTAAAGAACCTCTTGCTGTCCATTTTTTATAATATTTGCTAGTTTGCCCTCATAGTTTATTTTCTCCATCTTTGTACTTCTTTGCCACCTTTTGTTGGCTGCTTAAACTTTTCCAATCCTCTGGTCTACCACTAATCTTAGCCACATTGTGTTGTTTTCTTTCAATTTGATACCTACCTTGACTTCCTTGGTTAACCATGGTTTATTTATCCTTTCGTAGAATCATCCTTCCTCACTAGATGTATCTTTGCTGTGAGTCAGGAACTATTTTTTCAAATGTCTTCCATTGTTCCTCACCCATTTTTTTCTGCTAAACTCCTTTCCCAGTCCACTCACACCTCATTGCTGTGAAATTACCCATATTTAAGTATAGCACATTTGTTTCTGACCCACGTTCTCACTCTCATACTGAATGCAAAATCCTACCATGTCGTGGTCACTATTTCAAAAGGGATCTCTTACTCTGGGATGGTTTATTAAACCTACCTCATTACACATTACCAGGTAGAAAATACTTGATAGCTGGTTGGATCCACAACATATTTAACCTTGCAACTGACCCAAATACACTCTATGAATTCTTCCTCATCAATACCTATGCCAATTTGATTTTCCCAATGTATGTGAAGATTAAAGTCATCCACAATTAGTGTATTTTTTTTTAATGTTCCCATGCTATCTCATGATTTATTCTCACTCCTACAGTACAGCTACTATGAGGGTACCTAAAAATTACTCCTACCAGTTACTCTTCCCCTTTTTCTAACCTCTACTGATATAGATTTTATACCATTTGATCTTTGATCATGTTATCATCCATATTCTGCCTCGGAATAACAAAATTACTTCACATCTCTTAATTTCCTGCCTTTCCTGTATGAATTTTCACATGCTCCTCAATTACTAGTTTCCATTTTTGATTTCCTTGTAACTATGTCTCCTCAATAGCTGTAAGATCATATCCATTAACCTCTATTAGTCCATTACTCAGTTATTTTATTCCAAATAGTATGCTCATTTCAATAAAGAGCCATTAATTTTGTCTTTTTTTTACCATTTCGTGACCCCTTTGATGACTTGCTGCTGTTGTTTTATGCTTGTAAATACTGTCCCTTCCTGTTTCACTGCATCAATTATGTGACTAGAACAAATCCTTTCTACCCCAGTCCTGCTGCCAACTGAAACCCATTCCTCCCATACCAATTTTTAAGCTATGCATTTAACTCTTTAACTTTATTTACCAGCTTGCCCATTGCTTAGGTAGTAATCCAGAGATTGCTACCTTGAAAGTTCTGCTTTTTAGTTTAGCTCCTAATTGTCCAAAATTTTCCAGTAGAACCTCCTTTCCAGACCTATCAGTGTCGTTTGTGCCAGTGTGGTCGATGAAAACTGCTTCCTTCCTCCCCTCCTCCTTCAAGATTCTCTTGGGAGTTATCCTTAACCCTAGTACTAGCCAAGCAACATAACCTTCATGACTCATGCTCACAGCTGCAGAAAACACCATCTATTCCATAATTATAACCTCCCTATCATTACGACATTCCTATTTCATCCCTCCTCTTGAATGGATGCATGTACCATGGTACGCGGTCAATTTGCAACTGTTAGATAGTTGCCAGGATAAGGCTCCTTGTGAGCTGCCTCTTGGGTCCCCATATCTGCTTCACCTACAATCACACACTCCTGACCTTGATCACAGACCAAGATTGAATAACCTAATCTGAGGGGTGTGACTGTCTCCTGGAGAAATGAGTCCTGGTGACTCTTCCCCTCCCTAATGCGATACAATGTCTGCAGCTCATACTCTAGCGCTGAACTCAGATGCGAAGTTGCTCAAACTGCAAACATTTGGGCATCCAGGATCTTCCACATGCTGCAGCTGCAATGCGTCACCCAACCTACCATCTCTATCATCAGTTAATAATTAAATCAATCTAGTATTCCTGCTCTTTATGCTTGAAAAATCCCTACCCATGTCTTTTTTCCTGACTTTTTGTCAGTAGTATCAATCCAACACGAAACAAGCTGTTTTTAAGAAAAAGAGAGTGAAAAGGCTTGAAACCTTAACACAAACTAGAGATTTTCCTTTTACTTTAAAGATTAGAAGTACTTACTACTCAGCTGCTTTGTTTAGGGAAAAGTATCCCAAAATCTCTTTCCTCCCTGAAGTATTTGAGACACTCAACTCCAGTGTATGCGGTATTCTAAAGTGTTAAGTCGCATTAAGTGGGCTACTCTTACGTGGACCCAACAGAAACAGCCTTGCTGAATCAATCAATGAGGATCTGGTTTCACCCAGTCCTTAATTAGGCTGCTCCTTTAATGCATCCCTTGGTTATAAACCTTCTCAATGCTCACAACAACAGATTTTAAAAACTGAAGATTTGCACAAATTAAAGCTTTAAACGCCTTCATACACAACAAATGAAGATATCTATGCCCCAACAATGGTAGTTTGAGACTTTGAATTCTCTCTAAGAAAAACTGGAAGTAATAAGCTGGTATCTGTAAAAGTGACCATATAGTAGTCTGATTGGTAGAAAGCCTCAACTGATGTAATTTTGTCATTTGGGAAAGGAAATCTGACCGCTAATTCAAATGAAGACCCACCATCATTTTCATAAAGCAACAAAGACTGGGTTACAAATGACAAACTTGTCAATGCTATCCACATTCTGAGAACTAATTGTTAGGACACCTTGCAGCTCAGGTATTGTGACACTTTGATGTGAACTATCATATTAATGTTAGTCAATTTTACATTCTTTATAAATTTTAAATATTGAATCTGACAGTTATCAAATTAAGGGGAAGATGAAGTCATATTAGTATAGTTTCCTTTGCTTGTCCATGAAAGTTCTCCCTGGGACAGCTGAGCTACTGCCAGGGCATAAAGAATCTTTAAAATGCAGCAGCAATTTGAGGCACATTGCTTCCTGGTGTAAGTTCTGCTCCTACAGAAGCAATTCAATTCGTTATTCTTGTCTTAGTGTTTCATATCAAAATCCTCCAGGTATTACCCTCCCATGGAGTGCCTTGGGATGTTTTACTGTGATAGATGCACCATAATAATGCAAGTTGTCATCATGGTAAGAGTATTGAAAATCTCCCTCGTTCTTACAAGTGAGATAGTAAGGAGGAAAGGTTTTCTAAGTTTCCCTTGCTTCATAGAGAAGGACCGGGAGTGCTTGTCAGTTGAGGACACCCATAGGATTTGACTGTGAGATACCCAGCAGCACTCATAGTGAAGGCTCATGTGTGCTAATGGTTACTTTGAGGTGTCCAAAGGTAGCCAATTCTTGTTGGATCTTATTCCATTGAAGAAGGTGGTGGTGATGAAAGTCAACATTTTCTAGATAGTAGGGAAGAAATTTAAACCAAGGCTTGTCCTGCTGTGCAAGTACCATCTTGTATTAAATCCCAGTAAATTTCATCATAGAATCTATTTAACTGCTGCCTCCCTAATGTCAGCAGTTGCAAGACTGCCCACATTAAAAGCTTCAGTGTTTCTTGTAAAATAAGATGTTCTTGTATTGCAATGTTTACTATTGATTTTCAAAATTTGTTACATGTTACGGCTGAAAAGTCTTCAAATTAGATGCTGAAAATTCTGATACTGTTAAAACATTTAGCAGTTATGTGCAAGGAACAGAGCAATTTATGAGAGAAGTATTCTGTATGATTAAAATGAAAATATTAATTATGCTGTAATTATTGATGCAGTGAAGAAATGCTTCTGTAATCCTTGGAGAGTTGAATTATTATACACAAGCCCCAATGCATAGGTTGAAATGTGTCACAAGAATTTACATTCAGCACTTGTTAAATAGCAGTAAATGTAGCATATCAAGGTAGGTGTAAAAGTCGGATGACTATTTGTTACTTATTTTAAATTGCTTGAAACCTTCGTAACCAGAAACAGCTGTTCTGAGGTCCATTGCTGGTCCCCAGGGATAATCTCAAGACTATGTTGTTGGGCCCTGTCTTTTATGGCAGTAGTAATAAACATGACAGGCTGTTGGGTTACCATCTGTTTAAGATGGCTACTGCTTTGTTCACAGTCGCGGATTTGGGATCTGTTTTCTGTCTGTCTTCCCTGTAACAGTCTTACTTGATGTCACAACAGGTGGAGGTTGATGGAAAGACGCTAAATGTGACCAGTGAATGGAACCTTGCTTCACCCTTGTTACCTATCACCATTGACGGTACCC
>NC_063337.1:92703984-92726233 GCF_021869965.1 Rhincodon typus | reverse complement strand
AGCTTGAAATTAATAGATGTAACTTTGCCAATCTTTCCTGGTTTCTAAAATGTTATTAATCTGTGGCATTGCTGTGCAAATTTCACCCTTGCCCCACAGCACTAAGAACCTATTCAATGTTTCTTAAGGTTAAAACTGGTTTTGATTTTCATAACCATATAAAGAAAACGATTTATTTAAGTAGCCAAAGATCAGAGGTGGATGACACTAATGATGAAGAGAATAGGAGGCTTAAAGTTTCAACATTGTCTCAAGCAGAAAGCAGTCCCCTGAAGTTAGGTCATAAAGGTCACCAGCAACATAAGAGAGATTAGGCAGTTTTGGAATTAAATGAAATGAGAAGCCTGACATGTCGCTAAATGCAGGAAATGAAGTCTTGATTATGGAGAGAAAACTCTGGTCTGCTGTTACCCTGGTGACTGGCGATATAAAGTGATTATGGACTGAATGGCTGCATGATATGAAATTAAAATGTTTCATATCGAACAATCCAAAATGAATAGGAAAGGGTTAGGGGACATAAGGGAGAAATCAATTCGGCGATGCAAGTGGTGAATGGAACTAAAGTCTGAACAGGCTTTGCCAGTGGGGGTGCAACAACTGCCAAATGTCCTCGAGTCCAAAAAAAAAATTACAATAATATTTACGCAGTGTGGAAGAGCTTTCAAAATCATTCCAGGGATCATATGAAGAGTGATCTCAGAAAGATTCTAAATTATGATTCAGTTTGGCATTTGTAACTGAACCAGGCACAGAATCCGATAGCACAGAAGAGAAACTATTCAACATTTCAAGCCTCTGCCAGCTCTCTGAATGAGCGATTCAGTTCATCCCATTCACCCACTTCTTCTTGAAAGTTATGAGCAAATATTCTTCCACCAGGATGCCAAGCAACTCGAACCAGTGTCCTCTCATTGCTCACCCTCCCTAGAGTAGAAACAGTTTCTCCTTATTTACTCAAACAAAACTCTTCAGACTTCCAAACACCTCTGCTAAGTCTTCCTGCGGTAAACAGGGACAGGAAGAAGACATGATGTACAGTCACAATGGGCTGAATGTCCTCCTGCCCTGTACATTTTCCATGTTTTTAAGAACTCCCTGAGAGACACTGAGGTTGAATGAAACCGTTTCCTGCTCACCGGCTGTCGAAGAGTGGGAAGGAGCAGGGATGCAGTGGACTGCAGCAGGAGCTCATGGGAAGGGTTTTCTGGTAACATTGGGTGGATACTGACAGAAACTAGGGAGGAGACGACAGAGGCACTGATATCCATCCGTCAACTTTCAACAGAAAAAGGCTCAGTGCCAGACGACTGGGAAATGGCAAATACAACTCTTGTTTTACTGAAGGGAAGTAGAACCAGCCCAGATAACTGTAAAGAGGTTAACTAATGTCAAAGGTAGAAGAGATACTGGGCTGCTAAAACATCATGTAACACAATATTTAGAGATGGGGATGGTGGGGGAGAACAGAAAATGCTGGATATAGCAGAGCAGGCAAGTGCCTGGGTTGAGAGAAATAGAGTTAATGCTTCAGATCAATAGCTAATTCCAGTTCCAATAAAAGGTCAAAGAGGTAACAGGTTTTCAGGTTTTAAGCAAATACAGAGGCAGGGGGAGAACAAAAGGGAAGGTCTGTGATAAGTGTAGAAGGCAAGAGTGTAATGTACGCAGTTTCCTTTGCTGTTATTTTATGCTTCCCTAATTAGCTTTTTCCTTTGATTGCTTATATTAGGTTTTCACAAATATTCTCATTTAAGGTTTGGTTATAAACTAAAGGAAATGAGTACAATGCTATGTTTGCTTTTATCAGTAAATGTGTGCTGTGGAGTTTCTTACAAAAAAATATAAATGCTGAGAAACTCGAGGTCACTACATCACTTCCTGGGGAAGCGCACAACTCTGATCTTATTCATCAAAATAAATCTCACCTCATGAACTGTATGGCCATTATTCTAATTTTCCAAATATACATCTTAAAGGCACATTTACCATTGTGATAGAACAACAATAACACTGGGAACAACTTGGATTTAAATACTCCTTTAATGCAATAATAGTCTGCAGTCCAACTACGTTGCATCTTTGCAAGAATCAATGAAATATGTGGAATTACATCTGAAAACGTCACTTCATCTGACAATATCTCATCTCAACTTAATTTTAAATTTAGTGAAAGAAAGATACTGCAGATGCTGAAAAGCTGAAGCAAACACAGAGAACACTGGAGAAACAGAGTTAAGAAGAATTATGCTGTACTCAAAACATTAACTCTGTTTCTCTATCTCCACAGATGCTGCCAGACCAGCAAAGTTTCTTAAGCACTTTCTGTTTTTAATTTTAAATTTACTCGTCAAAGCAAAGTAGTAATTCTCATAATCTAATAGATATCTTCTCAATGTAAATTATACAACAACAGCTGGAATTCAAATGTCACCTTTAGCATAGTAAAATATCCGAAGGCACTTACTGACGGGTGATCAAACAAAATCAGACTTTAACTCATGTAAGGAGATACGAAGGCAAAGGTTTGGCCAAACAGGTAAGTTTTAATAAATGTTTTAAAAGAGAGGTTTGGAGAGAAGTAACAAATAGGAATTGTCTGTAAACACACATTGCGTATAATCAACACTGTAAACAAACTTCAAATTTACAGAAAATACTCCACACTGTAGACTCAAATTAAGTAAAGTACAAAAAATGATCTTCTCTTAAAATTCCCCAAAAAGAAAACATAAAAACCTAACAATAGAAACAGGAATTGACCATTTGGCCCCTCAAGCCAGATCTGCTTTGACTAAAATAATGGTTGATCTTGGACCTCAACTCTATTCTGGCCAAATAAACCAGAGTTGATGTTACCTCAGCAGGGAATCTACAATATAACTGACTCTCTACATAACTGACACACTCAGTGGATAAAAAAGATCCTGTGGAACTATTTAAAAGAAGCATTCTCCGTGACGAATATTTATTCCTCAACCAAAATTATTAAAATTGATTACCTGGTCATTACCGCATAGTTGTTTCTGGGAGCTGACTGTGTTAAATTGGCTGTCATGTTTCCTACATTGCAACAGAAACTTCCTTTGGAACATCCTGAGGTCAAGAAAGGCACTGTTGAAACTCTTGCATTTTCTCACATTTTCTCATGACATTCTACTTCCATGTTGAATAGCTTCTCTTTCTCACAAAGATCCCATGCTCACAAGCCATCTCCTACTGGGATCCTTCAGCCCCTCCACTGCTCCTTTGGGTCATCTTCCTCTCTTCACAGCTGCAGTCATTGTTGATTCTATTCAAACTCATAAACTCATCCCCCTTTCAATTTTATCCTCTCTCCTACAGGCAGCTCACCTGTCTCCTATTTTCATATCCCTAATTTGAGAATGCTGCTTGCTGCAAAGGTCAAGCTCAATCATACCTTTTCCTCTCTCACCCAGACAAAGTTGGGGGTCAGGCTTAATGATCTATTGTGGCAACAGGAGCACCAATCAGCCTGCTACAGATGAACATCACAGATCCCAGATATTCCATGGTTACCTTCTGAACTTCAATAACCCCCACCAGCCCCCAGCCTACACCTTGGCCCCCAAGATTCCCTTATACATCAAAGAGTTTTCAACAGGTTCTCTATTCTCATCACCAGTCTCTAACCAATCAGCTCTCTACAAAAGCAAAATATTGCAAATACTGGAAATTTGAAATGAAACAAAATTCGAGAAACTCAGCAGGTCAGGCACCATCTGATATGAGATGACAAGAACTAACTAATCAATGATCTTCCAACAGGACTGGAAAAAAATAGAGATGTATTGGATTTTAAGCAAAAACAACAGTAAGAAAGGGAAGGAGAGACAAAAAGGAAGATTTGTGTGAAAGAATGAGATATTCAATAAGAGATAATAGCGCAAGTCAAAATAAGATGGTAATGTCTCAAGAAACAAATTATTGGCTTGCAACAGGTGCAAATAGGAAAAGCAAAATCATTACTAATAAGATCAGCTCAAAAAGAAAGGGTAAGAAGAACTGCTAACTCAGTATTGAATCTAGAAGAGCCTAAACAAAAAATATCAATCCATCTCTTTATTTTTGCTGTCATTTTGCATTTCTTTAAAGACAAAGAAGCATACAATTGTACAATTAGTAAGGCAGCAATGTATTACAGGAGAAAGAGAGAGAAAAGTGCCAGCCATAAGGACAAAGGAGATGAAAGGAAAAAGCAACTTGCAGAAAAATGGAGGCTGAAGAGCTACAAAAAAAGCAAACAGCTAAATACAACCATGAATCATACAAAGTGGGACAGAGTAGAAGCCAAATAAGGGGCAAGAAGGAATTAAAAAGCCACAAAAACACAGCTCCAGCAGGAATTTCTTTCTCAGGAACAATAAATTTACAACTGCAAACATTGGACTGAGTTCTCCGGTCAGTAGCAATGTAACAGCACTCACCACTGACTTCAAAGAAGAGTAGCAGCAAAGATCAAAAGATCACCATGGTGTGGGTTTCCCTTTCCCTTTCACCAAGTCGAGGTGGTCTCTAGGCATGCATCAAGCACGGCATGCAGCCAATGAAGTATTAATAGAAGGTTACATATACTGATTACTTTTCACTTTTAGTTAAAGTTTTACAGGGAGTGAAATAAGTATGGGCATAAACGTGGGATTAAGGCAGAAGCTGACATATCAAAAACAAATTTACTTAAATAAAACTGAATATTTGATTTTTTTCTTAAAAATAATGGAGAAATATGACAGTCCACAAAAAAGCTTTCAGGGCCAATGATGCTGTTCAGCAGTCATTATAAACTAAGTATGCTGTTAAAAACCCAATTATGTATCAATTGACACAACGCTCCTTTCCACATTTTTACAACAAGGCTAAGTAGTGTAAAAAGACAAATTTCTTCTTAGTTCAATAACTATTTGATTGTAATGAAGGAGAGACAACAATGCACCCCATGGTGAAGCGTGAAATGTTTGACAATAACTTCTGCACTTGCATCTGGTTGTTTATTGTCAATGCTCTCACCAAGTGGCACAGTGACCACAATGCATAGAAACACAGCTCTGCAGTCAAACACCTGAATGTCACTTCATGGGCATTACAGAATGGCAGAAGTGACTTGTCAATGTGTGCTACATTACATGAACAGCACTGCACTATGAAAGCATCCTTGCAAGAGGTGCCCCTGAAATGAATTAGAAAACCATTAGTCCATAGGTGTGCTCAGAAAGTGCCGAAGGTGTCTAACTCATCCCCACTAACTCCCTGAGTGAAGTAGCTGGTTAGGCAGAAGGGATATGGCCAGCGGTGAGGTTCCAGGGGGAATGCTGGGCAGAGGCCAGCTGCATGAAGGGGCAACAGCCAGCAATGAGGTTGCTTTGGCGGGGGGGGGTGTGTGTGGTGTTGAGGGGAGAGATGTTGGTGTCAGTATTGGGGAGGGACTGGCAGCTGTCAGCAGCTAAGTGTGGGGGCTGAAGCAGAAGCCAGCAAAATGTAAAGCCGGGTTCAGGCAGAAGGCTCTGTTTCAGCAGTTTCATGTCATCGCCATTATTCAGATGTTGACATCCTGTGGTGTTGGCAACACACCCTATGTTTCCGCACTTAACTGGAGTTGCTGAGCATTTCAGAAGAATAATGACGGCAAACTATGACCACTTCATCATGATTATCACCACAAAATCAGGCCAATGCAATAATGGCATTGCTTACCCTCTTCCTCTGCAATATTTTCCCCTGCCTCACATGAGGGTAAAAATTCACACCGGAGAATGTTTGAATGGGTGCATGGAGCACTCTGTTAACTTACACAAGTGACCAAACTTTATGTGCCAGCCAAGTTTGCAAAGAAATCCAAATTAGGCAACATTGGCTCTAACCATGGGGCAAGCATTCAATAAATCCAATTCCTGTGCATCATGTTAGTGATACTGCAAGTGGAAACTGGAAAAGGGTACAACTCCACACAGAACCTAGAAAAATACACATTTCAGCCAAAACAAGTAATGCATAGGAAGTGCTGCAGGCAATTGGTTTTAGAAACATAAACATGACATTAGTAGACCCATGAGATATTCCTAATATAACCACACCTGGAGAATTACTCTGCTTTCCCTTTCCAATTCACAACACAAACAACATAGCAAACAAATCATCAGCGTTCCACTCATATGGCCAAGATATTAAACGTAAATACTGATTGCATAAAATCACATAATCTCCAGGGTATTGTCAACATATCAGAAGTGTCTCATGACGGCCTCAATAAAATTACGATCGAGTTTCAAGAAAAGCAAGACCTAAAAAAATGCATTGTGTGCTGATTTTGTACCTCACAGCTATACATTGGCAAGAAAAGCTCAATTTTGCACAGATTTCCGCCCTTGTGCCTGCAGTACAAAATAATATAAAAGGGGCCTGTGCTCATGTGAGTGTCTTGAGTGAGTGTCAGCAAGCAAGTCAACCACAGAGAGCACTGCCACAAGAACAGACTCACAATCACTTCCCTCCAACTTTGGTCGTCAATATTCATGCACATAAACCCCAGCCAATTTTCTCCCTTCCAACACAACGACATATATTTACATTCCTACTGAGCCTTTAGTACAGAACCAAGTTATCTCACAGGTATACAATCTGATAAAATTTGGTACGGAGCAATGTGAGATGGTACATGTTGGACGTCCAAAATCTGACATCCTCAGGATCAAGATTGTACCACATTTAAATCTAAACAGAATTTGGAGATGCGGGTTGGAGTGGATTGGGTGGAGGGTCATTTGATTCAGCTCAGAGTAGTATATTGGCGTACTACTATAAACAAAGTGGCAAATTTGATGACTAGTCCGACACACCATCAAGAACTAGCGTCTTGCTGAACTGTCCTGAAATTTGGACAATACATATGAATTTTATTTAAGTGAATACTAAATTGTCTCAAAAATTCGCGGTTTCCACAGAATTGGATTTTGGACATTCAACCTATATCAGGACAAATTTCAAACATTTGAGCAAACAGGAAAATTTTAAAGAGCTTCTTAGAGAAGGAGCAAGAGGTAGAAAGGTACAGAGGTTTAGGAAGAGAATGCCGGAGTCCAGGGTCTCAGCAGGTAAATGTAGGCCTGCCAATGATAATTATGATAAATGTGGATATGAAAGAAGACATAATTGCAAAAAGCACAGCGATGTCAGAGGCCTATAGAGTTGGAGGAAATTACAAAGACTAGGAGGGGCAAAAGTCACGGAGGGGCTGAACTTAAATTCAAGGTGTTGCCAGAATAGGAGTCAATGTAGGTCAGCAGGTGGAGGGGGAGTTGGGTGAAAGGGACTTGGTGCAAGTTAGAATACATGCTACTGAGGTCACCTGCATGGCCCATCCGGTTGCCTGCTGAGATCAGCTAGTTGAGAACAACCCACAGGTCAAACCTGGGTCCTTCTGTTCTACATATTTAAGCCATTCACTCAACAACTCTCTGAACCATTGTTGGTGCTCCACACACACACAATTAGAAAAGCAATATTCATTAGATAATTACTCAGGATCCCAAATAATGCAGCAAACATTCTGAAAACTCCTGGCTTGAAGGAAAAAAAACTCTCAAAATTGCATGCTGTGAAGCAATGCATATATGTTAGTTTAGTAGCTAACCTGGCAAATTATAAATATTTTTCAATGTTGCATATTAGCACAGTTCTGCAACCTTCAATTAATTTCCTCTCTTCAGTTTCAGAATTATAGCATCAAATTTTTGGCATTCTGCAAAGAGCGAAACTGTTTTCTGTTCTTATGAATGCCACACTTTAAGGGTCGGTTAAAACAACACAAGAGATTCCTTCCCCAACCTTAAAATTCAAGTCTTTCCCTTCTCTGAAGGAATTTGTGGGGGTTTTTTCTGTGCAACAGGCCTTTGACAATGAAACTCAGTTTGTGGTAGGATGAAAAATCAAACAAAGAAAGTGGAATTAAGTCCGACAATGAGGCAATTGTCAATCATCCAGAACCATTTCCTGACAGACATGTGTGTCAATTGCTTCTGTATGCTGGTCAAGAATTATGCACTGCTTTACAATTTCAATCTTAAGAAAATTTTTTGTCTTGCAAAAACCAGAAGGTTTGTGGGTTGAGTCCCGCCTGGGATATGATTGCATACTAAAGGCAGACCACGCACGGTTCTTCACAGGGCATATTAAAGAGAGGATTTTTCTTCCTGTCAGAGAGGAGTGAGAACAATCCCCCACATTCTTGTGCAGTTTTTTTTTTAAAGTGACTCTGGTGTCACATCTAATGTTACCTAAAAAAAAACTTATCTAGAGCTTCACTTCTGGTTAGTCAAGCACATTATTTTAGTTTAATTGGTCAAAATAACGTTTACGATTTTTAATACCCAACAACATTTGTCTTCTTGCTGCTTTTGTAAAGTAATGCTGCTTGAGCAATATAACTTCGCAAAGTGGTTATGAACATGAAGTGCACAAATTCCACTAATATTTCCTAAGTTGTTTATTTATATAAAAGTAAGAGAATGAGATTTAATTCAGCTTTACTAAGTCACCTGAGATCCTTAATCCTGAGGAAGGCATGTTGATGGGCATCAACTGCTTGACAGGCACTATTCAGTGAGCCTTCCCCAACAGAGGTAAGGCAGGGCTCCCATCAGTTCTCCAGCCGGGAGGTAAGATCACCATCAAAGACACTAAACTCCAAGCATAAATTCAATCGGGAATACAGGAGAAACCTCTTTACTCAAACAGTTCTGAGAATGTGGAACTCTCTACTACCATGAAGTAGTTGAGGCGACCGGCACAGATGTGTTTAAGGGAAAACTGGATAAACACGAGGCAGAAAAGAACAGAAGAATATATTGATGGTGTGAGATGAAGTGGGGTGGGGGAGGAGGTCTGTATGGAGTATAAAGTGCAGTATAGACCAGTTGAATCAAATACCCTGTTTCCAATATTGTAAACTTCTGTGTAATCGTGATAACAACCTACTGACTAATATTTTTTACCATAAAATCACTCCACAGCATGCATTATTTTCTTGAACTGTACATATTTTAAAATCAAGAAATCTTTCAACATCTTGTCTTCCATTACTGGGACTTGACATAATGGGGAAATTTGAAAATCATTCATACTGATAATAATTCAATGGCATATTGAATATTACATCAACAGCTGTTCAGCCGTGCATTTATTCCTTGTGAGGTAGCTATCGTACAAGCAGCAGACACTTGAATCAATTAATTACTTATCATTAAAAATCCAGATTCCAAAATATTCAGCTATCAATACAATTTTCTAAATGTACTGTAGAATAGGGGGAAAGGGATAATTTTCCCTCATCCACCTCCAATTTACATTGAATCACTTCAAATTTCACAGGACAGAAACGTGCCTTTCACTGAATCATGACAGTATTTATTCTCAGCAAAGGCCTTCTCGCAGCACACTCCATCCCTTCTTACCAGCCAATTTCTTTCCACCTCATGATTCAGACATCAGAATTAATAAATGAAAACTAGTTTATTCTTGGAGATTATTACAGTCCTAATTGATAAATTATACCCATTTGCTAAAACAATTACCTCCCCAATATGTAAGGAAGACAGATTCCTCTTAAAATTCTGCCTGGGTGTTCGAATCATGCTCATAACGTAGAGCCTGTAGGCAAAGATTTCTCACCTTGTAGAATTTTCAAGAAATCTCTGAGCTTTCAGCAAAGCAGCGACATAAATGGATCCAGCAGTAGCCAGCAGTTCCTTGTACTCAGAATTTGACAACGTATGTCCTGTTGGGTTAAGAAGTTTTACATAAAATTACATCGAATGTGCAGCCAGAAACAGACCATATGGCCCATATGGTCTCTGTCCTTGTGTCCTCCCACCTTGTTGTCTAACCTTGGATGGAGAAACTTTCTCCCTCATGTATTTATCTAGCCTCTCCTTAAATGCATCAACGTTATTCTCCTTCATGTGGTAACAAGGTTCACAAGTTCTCTCTTAAAACATCATCTCATTAGTAACTTGTATCACAAAACACAATAGAAAACAAAAACAGAAACTGCTGGAAAAGCTCAGGAAGTCTGGCTGCATCTGTGGAGAGAAATCAGAGTTAACGTTTCGGATCGAGTGACCCTTCCTCAAGGTCACTTCCTCAGAAGAAAGGGTCTCTCAACCCGAAACGTTAACTCTGATTTCTCTCCACAGATGCTGCCAGACCTGCTGTGTTTTTCTAGTAATTTCTATTTTTGTTTCTGATTGACAGCATCCACAGTTCTTTCGGTTTTTACAATAGACAACAATTCGTTATAATAAAACAAAAAGCTGCAGAGCTGAAACAAAAACAGAAATTGCCGGAGAAAGAGTTCTGATGAAAAGCCACCGGACTCGCAACGTTAACTCTAACTTCTTTTCACAGATGCTGCCAGACCTGCCGAGTTTCTCCTGCAGTTTCTGTTTTTGAAACAAATTATTATTTTGGATTATGGCTTTGGTTTAAATAAAATATTTTCCTTAAGATAAAAAAATCTGTTGGATCTTAGGCAGACTATCATAGTAAGAGAAAACTGGAGGTTGATAGGTTTATATTCCTTCAAGTGTTGAAGACTAAATATGACATAATTAAAGTGTTTAAGATGATTAAAGGCTTTGACAGGTTGATAGAGAGAAATTATTTCCTTGGGAGAGATGGGGGCTGAGAAAGGAGAAGGGGAAAATCTAGAACCTTCAAGTTAGAGCTGAGCCATGAAAAGTAATGGCGGGAAGCAATTCTTCACAAAGGGCTTAATGGAAGTCTAAAATCTGTCTCTCCCAAAAACTGTTCAGGCTGTGGGTCAATTTAAAATTTTAAAACTGCAATTGTTAATTTCATTGACTAACAAAAAAAAACTAAAGGTCACAGAACCAAGGAGGGAAAAGGAATTACGACACAGCACCAACTACAATCTAATTTAGTGCCTGAACAGGTTTGAGGTGCTGAACAGCTCCCTACTGTTTCCCTTTTCCTAGAAGAATCAGCAAAATTGGTACTGCATAAATTACAAAATTCTGTTTAAAAAGGAGTTATACAATATTATTTAATCAAACTGCATTGCAGTGCTCATTCTTAGCTTTCTGGCACAAACACAGAGAATGCTGGAGAAACTCAACTTGTCTGGCAGCATCTGTGGAGACAGAAACAGAGTTAACTTTTTGAGTCCAACACGACATACTCTGAAGGAGTCACACCAGACTTGAAATGTTAGCTCTATTTCTCACTGCACAGATACTGCCAGACCTGCTCAGTTTCTCCAGCATTCTCTGTGCGTGTTTCAGATTTCCAGCAAGTATCTTGCTTTCTGCAGTATTTTACTTTTATCTCAAGTTTCTGGCGTTTGAAATACAGCTTTGAATTCATTTACAGTTGTTTCCCCAACAAGTAATACAAGATGGAACAACAAGAAGAAATAGAGAAAGCCGTCACATTTTGTTTGAAGGCATGTTCAGAATATGTGACTTTTACTGATTGAACTGAAACTTCCAAATAACTCTTACTTATAAAGTAACCAAACCTGACATAAAATTCAAAATCTTGATACAAAATGTCTAACACCAAGTAAACAGTGAAAGAAATGAGTTTCCATTGTGTCCCTCATTTTCAGTAATAGCAACATCATGAAATAAGTCAGTCCTCTGAGTAGAACTCCAGCTTCCAACATAAATTTAAGACATCAGTGAGATTTTTAAATTGCTGTCAGAAAAAATTATTGTTCATTAATTTGGGTCTGCATTCAATTAAATGCAGCCACTTTCTACTTTCAGTATATTAAGTGATATGCAAATGCTTTGGCAAATAGCTGGGGTCAGACCAGTTACCTTGAATGAGACCACCAGATCAGCTATGATTTTACTAAGGGGCAGAACAGGCTTTTAGCCTCCTCCTGTTGTTAAGTCCTATTTTCCTATATACAGCAAAGAAACAAGCCATTCAACACAACTGGTCAATCAGCGAATTCCCATTTTCCCTCTCATCCTGTTATCATATTCTTTTTATCCCTTTCTCCTTTTAGTGTAACTGAAGGGTTAACATTACCAGGACATGGTTCTGCCCTTCCAACTTTCTTCTTTCCTTCTAAAGAAAATACTAATTTCTAAACCAGGCTCAACAACCATCTGTACCTTGCCCAAGCTGCAGTGACTTCCCACACTGAACTGTTCTGGAAAGGCTGTTGACAGCATCCCAGACATTCCAGTTCTGTATTTACAGCTTTTCACCAAAAACCACAGAACGCAATTAGAATATGGAAATAACCTACATTAAAGTTACTTTTGGACAAGCAGAAAGAACGGGGCATTTCTGTTTTGATAGATCTACCCAAATTATGCTTATCATGTCACCTGTGAACATTTAAGGATTAAGTCAGTGTCAACCAAAGTTAACTCTACCAACAATGTGTAAATAGAAACAAGACATCACAAGCAGTCAATGGTGCATGCACTCTATTATTCCAAGAAACAACTGTCTTTGGTTTATTAAATCCACAGATACAGACCTTTGAAGCCATCTGGATAGACCTCTGGGAGGAAATTAGTGGTGATATCTCCTTTCACAAATCGTGGGTGAATGATAACTTCTCGAAGTAGTGGAATGTTATGGGTCACTCCTGGAAATTGAAAGGCAACATGTTTTTTTAAAAAAAATGGTGACGGTACAATTAGATATCACTGGAATCATCATATCATTGCTTCCAGTCCAAGTATTTATCCAATACATGAGGTCACTAGAAACACATGTCCCTTTCACATTCAAGGCTAACATTTTTTACAAGAGAAAGTCTGACAACCATTTTTAGAACCTTGATGCTGAGTGGGGTTTCTCTTGATGGCATGAACATACTTAAAATAAATTTCACAGAACAAGAAGAAACGTTAATCAATCCTAAAATGCAGTCCCATTTAGAGTGAGACATTAAACAGAGAAACTATCTGTCCTTATGGATGGATGGATGTAAAATGGCTTATCTCAAATGAAGGCAGGAAACTGTCCCTGGTATCTTGGCCAATGTTCACCCATCAACCAACATTACAGAAGATAATAGTTATCATCATATTACTGTTTGGAACATTGCTGTGAACAAATTGGCTGTCATTTTTCCAAGCTAACAAAAGAGAGAGTATATCATAAAAGTACTTTACATTGGCTGTAAAGAGTCTTGGGGCATTAGCAACTAAGAGGTAAGAACCAGGTAGATCATCCAGCCCCTTGAGTTTGCTGTGCCATTCAACAGGATCATGGCTGATCTCTAAATCAGTGTCAATGTATATAGTAGCAAGAATCTGTGTCATATGCACAATATTAAAATTAAACAAGGGTGAGTCTTTGAACCTAAATGAATAAATCATCTTCACCACATTAATCAATAAATACATTTGAGCCTGTAATTTTAGAGCTTTACTTGAAAGGAATTCAATAATCTCAGCAAAGGGCTCAGTCCCTTAGTAGACTGCCTATCATAAATAATGCATAGGAGGGCAAAATATGTAAATCAAACAGTTGCAGTCAACATATTTCTAAATTTTAAATCCAACCTGAACGAAGCTTCGTAAAGGGAAAGAAAAACGGTTTTATGTTACAGCTCTGCTAGATTTGAGGGGCAAAAAAAAAAGCAGGCAAGCCAATGTGCCTTCACTTCAACTGAGAGCATGTCACAAGTGTTGAATGTGAGGTTCATATTTGACCTCCTCCAAAGTTCACAAGGTCTACATCTGTGTGTGAAAAACTGCCAGGCTGAAGAATGATGACCCACAAGCTGCCTTCTCCTGACTACCTGCTGCTACCAAAACACTGCCAGGACATTAGCCACACACTGACAGGATCAAACAGAGGCCAAAGCTATGCTTATTTTCAATCTTAAAGTGCAGTAGTTAAAAGCAAAAAAAAGGCTCTTTGCATTCAGCCAAACTTTGTGCTAAAATTCCAGAAGATTTCTTTCAATGTGACATTTTTGGCACATCAATTCCAAGTGAGATTCCAGAGATATCTACCTTCAAATGGAATCACTTAAGTAATCTCCATACTCACAACATTGCATCCTTGACCTAGAGGGAGTAAAGTGGCATGATCGGAAGGTGTTTCCACAACAAATATTGCAATTTATGTTGATCCCAATATGGGGACCAAGATCACTGAGAGGGTGCATTCTCATCTTTGTGTTTGCAGCTAATGACATGCTAAAGGTAACTGATCTTGACAAAGCAGAGTTAGTGAAATCAATACAACTATTGCAGCATATACTAGCAAAGTAAATTATCAGGCACATCAGCAGGTTACTATCATAACATGATATCCACAAATTTGTTTTTTGAAAATGTTCAATCGTGTGCAATACAAGAACAATATAATGATAAAATATTTGTGTTTTTTCACAGAGCAACAGAGGCTATAATATAAAAGTGAGTAAAGTTCAGTAGGATATTTCCATGAATGAGGACCTCCAGTTATGTTGATAGATTGAAGTTGGGTTTGTTTGGCTTACAGAAGAGAAGGTTAAGGGAAGATTTGGTAAAGGCATTCAAAATCATGAGGGGAGAGGGGTAATGGCAACTGTATGCTTATTTTGAATGGCAAGAATTCCTAATTCACACAAAGTCCCATCACCCATCACCTCTGTACTTGCTCTGCACTTTCACTTTCAAAATTACTGTTTTAAACAAAAATACAGCTCTTAAGAAAACTCTGTTTTCTTTTACTCTGACAGTACCTAGTTCACTTTCGATCATTAACAAAATCGTATTGCACATGTCAACTTGCATGTACACTAATTATTTTTAAGATAAATCCATGACTATTGAATTGCAGTATATATTTGATGAAGGCTCTTGTTGGTTGCTTTAATCATCATGTTGTGCTGAAATTCAGATCTGAACTCCATCCTGAATACATAACACCAGGCTAATGAAATCGTTCTGAATGCTCAAAATCGATTTTAGACATTAATATTAAAGAGGCTCAGAGTTTATCAGAATATTGTAATTATCTTATGCCGGAGTCAAGTACTACAATCCTTGAAGAAAGACGTTCATACAATCCAAAGACAACCTCCCAAAGGACTACTTCCTTCAATAAAGTAAGAGGAATTTAATGTCCTGTCCATGGGGCATTTGATGGTGGGAGAGATTCTTAATCAAGGCGGGGTGGTAGAAGGTGGGCACTCTGCCACGTTCCACCCTAATAAACCTGTGGTAGGAAAGCCCCAAAGTTGTGAAGCATCAACTAATGCTCAATGAAGGACCTCCCCCACTGCAGGTATTAACCCAGTGCAAGACGAAGGGTCACCACGCAGAGAGCACAAGAAACAAATCTGTTAGGGGATTCTTTGCAGACTCACAGAGGCTCCTTGTTCAAGATATGTAGTGCCTGATCAAGAGACCCTGCAATGGGAAGTGCCATTCGCCCATCCCCGTAACTCCCACCTCATTAAAACCTTCCTGCTATTATTCATCTGCATTCAGCGATGATCCTGGACCTTAGGTGGGCATCATTGGTGCAGAAGCCATTGCCTACCCTCTGACACTGATTGGCACACCTCTAAGTAGGTGGGAGACCGACCCCTGGGGAAGGACCATCACATTCCACTTAAGTGCCTGAGTGGCACAGGGTGCCTGATGGCTCTCTAGTCAGTAGCCAAGACCGCTGTTCCTTTCATTAAATCCAGTATGGTGTTTCTCAAACCATCAGCTAGAATCTTGACTCTTTGCATCCATTGCACAAACTAAGGAATGTTACATGAAAGGAGTGGCAAGCTAACAAGGGTGATAAGATGCCAAAAACTATTTGATTTAAAGAGGAAGGTAAATACCGTATTAGATTGGAAGAGGAGATTTATAAAGTTGCCAAAATAATAGTAGTAAACAGGAGCATCGGGAACATTTCAGAATTCAGCCAAGACTGGGAAACTATTAAGAAAGGGAAAACAGAATATAAAAGAAACATAGAAAAAAAAACTGAAAAATATTCTACAGATATAAAAATATTAGCAAAAACAAAATGAGTCCATTATAGGCAGAGACAGGAGAATAAATAGTGAAACATAAGGAAATGACAGAACGGTTAAATAATTATTTTAGTCTGACTGCATGGAGAAAGATACAAGAAATCTTCCAGATGTTTTAAAGATCCAATGAACTAGTGAGAAAGGGGAAATGAAAAAAGTAATTACTAGCAAAAATGTACGGTTAGAGAAAGTAATGAGACTGAAAGTTAGTAAATCCAAGAGTTCTCTTTATCTACATCCCAGTGTGTTGATAGAGATAGTGGATACATTGGTGGTCATCTTGCAAAATCTGCCAGAATAGAATAGAATAAATAGCCTTTGTTGTCACATGCTTTCGAATGAATGCACTAAAAAGTTTGTAATATCGCCACTTGGCACCAACTTAGATACAGGGTACCTAGGTACAGACATTTTTGAGTGTTGTTACAGAACTGAAATTGCCAAAAAAAAGACGAGAATGGGAATGCAGAGTTTACAAGTCCAGAATGAGAATCAAAAGTGCCTTAAAGTACTCAAGTTGTAGTCCTTTTTCACAAAGTCCCTGCCTGCCAGGCTTCAGAACACAAGGCCTCGCTGCGTCCATGTGCTGCCCTCTGTCCAGGACTCGTCCCCCCAGCCAGACTGGGCTTGGTCTGCTCCCATTCCAGGCTCCGGCCGCAACTTGGCTTCCAGCTCAGCCCGCACTCACTCTGTTCCCTGCTCCAGCCCCAACTCGCTTCCAGGACTCGGCTGCACTCCCTCTGCTGCCACTCTGGCTGTGACTTGCTTCCGGGATTCAGCCCACGCTCACTCTGCTGCTACTCCGGGCTCCAGACACAACTTGCTTCCAGGATTCAGCCCGCGCTCGCTCTGCTCCTCACTCCGCAACTCGCTTCTGGGACTCGGCCCTTACTCACTAATTCTGGGACAGTCCCTGCAGATTGGAAGGTTGCAAAGGCAACAAGAAAGGAACGAGAAAAAAAATTGGGAAACTACAGACCTGGTAGCCTGGCATCAGTAGTAAGGAAAACAAAATAGAATCTGTTATATAGGATGTGAAAACTGAACACTTAAAATAATAATCTGATTTGGCAGATTAACCGCGCATTTGAAGAGAAAATCATGTTTGACAAACCTGTTAGTTTTATTTCAGAATGTTACGAGCAAAGTAGATATATGGGAATCAGTGGAAGTAGTGTTTGACTTTGATAAGACTTTTAATAAAGGTCCATACAAGAAACTAACAAACAAAATTAGAGCACATGGGACAGAGGGGTAACATATTCACATGGTTTGAGAATAGATTAACAGGAAGCAAACAGAGCAGGATTAAATAGGTCATTCTCAAGTTGGCAGGCTGTGACTAGTGAGGTACCCGAGGATTACTGTTCACAATCTATATGAATGATTTGGATGTAGAGATCAAATGTAATATTTCCAAATTTACAGATGAGACAAAACTAAATGGGGATGTACTTTGTGAGGATGATGCGAAGGGGCTTAAATCGGATTTGGACAGGCTGAATAAGTGGGCAAGAACCATGGCAGATGGAATTTAATGTGGACAGGGTTGTGGACTGTTCTTTGAGCAGACGGAGCCTTCTCTACAGTTTAGAAGAACAAAAGGAGATCTCATTGAAACTCACAAAATTCTGAAACTGCTAGGACAGGTTGGAACAGAAATAATGCTCCCGCTTGCTGGAGGGGGGTCTAGAACCAGGGGACACTGTCTGAGAATAAGGGGCAAACCTTTTAGGACTGAGGGGGAAATTCTTCATTCAGATGATAGTAAATCTTTGGAATTTTCTATACCAAAGGCAGGGAAGATTGAGATAGATAGATTTCTTGACAATAATGATATTAAGACATGGTGGCACAGTGGTTAACACCATTTTTCTTTGTTTATTTCATCAAAACCCTTCATAATGCCATATGATTCTACTATTATTTTCCACTCCACAAAACCAGTCCCAGCATCTCCAGTCTCTCCACATAACTGAATTCTCTTGACTCTGGTCATCATTTTCAACTTGAGGATGACCTACTCAGGTTTTCAAGTTTCTGTTATGGGCCTTCAAGTAATTGAACAATTGTGGGACATCACTGGTCACATCCTGTCAGTTTGAGTACCTAGCTATTATTCCTACTTTCTGCAAACTGTCACATAACTAGTTCTCCAGCCATGTCAGTAATTTGCCCTTATTTCTACGGGCTTCTACTTTAATTAACAACCTCTTATGTGGGACTTTATCAAATGCCTTCTGGAAGTCCGTGTACACAACATCCATAGACAATATGGGGCAGAATGTCAGTGGGATGTGAATATAGAGTTTTCATCCCTGTCTTTCCTTCCCTGTCACCACTCTGCCTCATTATTAAGATATTGGGACTTAAAATGTGATGCAACTTGACAGACAAGTTGTTGCCATTCTGAAAAACTGGTTGGTAGCTCTTCCCTGTCAGGTGTGTCAATGATAACGTCAAAGTGTACATTGGTCATTTGAGAGTTGAGAAAACAGGAGTTAGTTGGGGGAAGATAGTTTTCAGCTATTGCAACGCAGTGTCCAGTCCATCAAAGTTTGCCTAAGTTCTGCCTGACCACATGTGGAACTGACTTGTCTATGGATGTTGTGTACACGGACTTCCAGAAGGCATTTGATAAAGTCCCACATAAGAGGTTGTTAATTAAAGTAGAAGCCCGTAGAAATAAGGGCAAATTACTGACATGGCTGGAGAACTAGTTATGTGACAGTTTGCAGAAAGTAGGAATAATAGCTAGGTACTCAAACTGACAGGATGTGACCAGTGATGTCCCACAAGGATCTGTGTTGGAGCCTCAATTATTCACATTAGTTATTAGGCGGCACAGTAGTCAGTATCATTGATAGCATAAAATTACAAAGGTATATTGATAGATTAAGTGAATGTCAGAACCAAAGGCAGGTATTTGAATTTAAGCCACAGATCAGCCATGATCTCAGTGAATGATGGAAGAGGCTCAATGGGCTGTACGGCCTATTCCTCCTCCTGTGTTCCTATGACTTCAAGGAGGACACCAGAAGTTCCTTGATGGTTCTCCCACTGAATTTGGAAGATGTTGGAGAGATACTGCTGCTGGCATTTTTCTAGCATTCTTGTGCATCACTGAAACAAAGTCCACTTCTCATTGTAGTACAGCAGTGATGACAACTATGATTTATGTTTCCCTGCCGAAATCTTTGTTGTCAAAGACTCACTGCCAAAGGTTATAGAAGGCTGAGATAGCATAACTGAACCATTGATGCATTTACTTGTCAATGTGGCCTTCAGACAGAGCTGGCTGCTGAGGTATAGGAAGTGCTCAACATTCCAAAGTCTCCTCTTCAACATTTTTGGCTGACCAGACGTGGGTTGGTATATGAGTTTTGTTTTGGCAGCTTTCAAGGACAGGCTGGTTCCTTGAATGTAGAATTGAAGAGATTAAGAGTGGCTTCAAATCAGGTCCAAATAGGCAACAGTCATCCCATATTCGAGGTCATGTTGTCTATGATAGTCAGTTTCGTTAGGCATGGGAGACAACTTGATGTGAAACAGCTTTCCATCTAGAAGTAATGAATGCAAACACTAGAGGGCAGTTGATTTTTGATGTGATGGATGGCCACTGTCAGATTGATTAATGCTGCGACAGCCTTGCTTGACACCAGTCCAGATATAAAGGCATCTGTTTCAGATCTCCCACTCAGGACAGTTGCAGTTATATTCTCATGAAGCAACTGCAAAATTGCATTGAATTTTCCTGAACATCCAAATCTTTCAATCCCAATCCACAGTGCGTCACAATTTGCTAAGTGAAATGCTTTGGTCTGCACGAGACATGAGGAATTCCATTCTCATCAATCTCCTCACCACCCTCTCTAAGGCTTTGATATCCTTCCTAATATGTGAATACCAGAATTGGACATAAAACTAGCTGGGAACTCATCCGTGGTACTATTTCAGCAAATCTCTTCTGTGCCCTTTCCAAAAACCCCATACCTTCCTCTAGTGCGGTGCACAGAACTATACACAACGCTGCAGTAAGGGCCAGACTAGAATAACTTCCTGGTTTTGTATTCTATCTCTATTTGTAAAACCCAGGATTCCACCTGCTTTATAAATAATGTTGTGAACCTGTCTTTCCACCTTCACAAATTTGTGCATATGAACCGCCAGATATCCCTCTTTTTATATCGCCTTTAAAATTCTACCATTAAGCATATAATATTTTCCCCAATTCTTTCTACCAAAATGTATCATCTCACATTTTTCTGGACTGAACGTCACTTGTGTTGTATCTGTTCATTCCACCAGAACTGTCTTTGGTTTCTTTACACTATTGTCTTCCTTACTGTTTACTACATTTCCAAGTTTCATGCACTCTGCATCTTTTGAAATCATGCTTTGTACCATACCACCGTCCCAAGCAGACATCTTACTTCGAAAATGGCAATGGTCCTACAACTGAAACCTGGGCAGGTACTGTTTCCAACTCCATAGAATCTGAAACTCTGTTTCTGTATGCTGCTGGCTCCTTTCATTTATCAATGGGAAAAAACTGAGAATTCTTTAGAATACTTGATCAGAATTTAAAAAGCAAACAGAATTTTTTCTCAATGTTAATACTCTTCCATCTTTAAGGTGTTTCGAGAATCCTAATTTCAAAACATGAATCAAATGAATGATGCACAATAAAAATGCAATTTATATTTTCAAACCTAGGTCACCAAATGATCAAGGTGATACCATTACTGAGATGAGATATTTATCAGGAAAGATTTTTCAAGCTGGGATCTTTACTCTAGAAAAGTGAAGCCTGAAGGGCAAGCCAATAGAGGTTATTAAGCTGATGATGGGGCTTGATAGGGTAGATGTATGAAAGACATTACAACTTGTGGGGACATAACCTAATGTAGTTACATATGTAAGACAGTCACTGCTAAATCCAATAAAGAACTTAGGAGAAACATTTTTACCTAAGGAGTAGTTAGAATATAGAACTCATTTCCACATGGAGTAATTGAGAGTGCATTGTTGCATTTCAAGGCAACCTGGACAAACACGTAGGGAGAAAGGAATAGAAGGATTTGCTGATAGGGTGAGATACAGTGAAGGCTCATGCAGAGCGAAAACATTAACAGACCAGATAGACCAAATGGATTGTTTCTGTCTTGCAAGTTCTGTGAAATAGTTTAGGGGTTGGATTGTTCTCAATTTACAGCAACATTTTCCCATTTGCTTCCATTACAAAGCGAAAGAAAGATTCAGAAAGATTTACAATTGTCTCTAAATCAGGGATTGAAGTTGTTGATTTTTCTTTGATACAAGAACCAAGTGGTAACAGAAGCTTACAGACTAATTAAATCTCCTTGGTTATGCATGTCAATGCTGCATTCAGATTGCTGTTACATTATTTACTTAATCAAATAAGTCAATTCATTATCCAACGAAGATCTATTTAATCCGTGATTTTTCCAACCTTATTTCCAAAATTTGCTTTTATCTGCATTACTAACTGCAGCCTGTATGGTTCTACGTGTTAAATCTGAACCATGACAGACACTACAGAGTCACACAAATGCTAACAGCTATAAATTATCAAAGGAGAAACCAGAAAGTAACAAAGTGCTGTATTTGAACCAAACATACTGGGGAACCAGGGATCTTCAGGCACAGTGGCAGTATCCTTATCTCTGAACCAGAAGGCCTGGGTTCCATGCCCACCAGAAATTAATCAAGCTGTTCCTTTTTATTAAAGAAGTGGTTAATGAGAAAAATATTGGCCCAGATTTTCCGCTGGTCATTATACCTGTGTCGAGTTGTACAGGAATCCCCATTGGAACAGGGTCCAATTGCTGGGCAATTTTTCTCAGTGTAGAACACGCGGAAAGTCTCCAATGAAATCAGAAACTTCGGAGGGTTCTGATGAAATTAAGTAAAATATTCACTCAGAAAAAGTTAGACTTTTAAACACAAAGCCTAATTCCTGAGCAACTATTTGACAGACCCCATTCCTACCTAACACACCCATTAACAACACATTCCCAGACCCCTTACACACACCCACACACCCCTCAAAAGGCTTGACACATCCTTCTCCTCCACTCCTGGGCTCTACACCCATGCCCTTCCACCCTCTGCCAGACCAGACCAGCCTGACTCCCCTGCCCTACACACCTGCTGGATCTGAATCCTACCCCCACCCCCCCCCCCACCCCCGAC